>NW_010228702.1:0-8103 GCF_000690775.1 Eurypyga helias
CAGCCTGAGAGCAATCGCAGCCCAATAGCCACAGCCTGAGAGCTGTTGCAGAATATGCCGAATGAACCCCATCAGCGATAGCAAGACCAGGAAAACTAAACAAACCCACCAATTCTCTCATGAACAAGCCAGCACAGGAGTTAGCAAAGAAACTAACACAGGAGTCAGGGAGAGGGTTAGCAAGTGTACGGGAGTGAATGAGCAAGAGTAATGGCTCCCAGACCCTCTCCTCGCCTCTGCCCCGAGCATGACGTACTATGGAATGAAATACTCCCTTGGTCAGTTTGGGTCAGGTGCCTGAACTGTGTGTCCCCTGCACTGCCTGTAGCGAGACAGGAGAGCTGGGAATGCAGCTGCAGGATCAAAAGCAGAGAAGGACCTTGAATCTGATGCAAGCATTCCCCAGAGCCAGCTAAGAACTTACCCGTGCTGCTCTCTGCATCCAGGAACACAGCTTCCTAGCAGCCACAGTGGAGTTAACTCTTTCCTGACTAAACCCAGCACAAAAGATGAAAATTAAAATAAAGGAGAGAAAAGTATTTCTAACTCAGAGAAAGGCTATTGTATCTTGAATGACCTCTTAGTAGATTTTGGTTTCTTTATTAAACTTCAAAATATTGTGCTGCATAATTTGATAAGCTGAATTTCCTTTTATTTACTTTTTGGAAAATACATCAAAAGCATCAAAAGAGACTGTTGTGTCAGAGACTGAGAGTATGGGGAGCACAAAAACAGGTTGCCAGAAAAATAGAAAAATAATCAAAAGTCTCTACTCTTTAAAGGCTAGAATTAAGGTTTAGTCAGTCTAATAAATGGGTATTGGATTTAGAAAACCTTCTAGCCCTTATGTAAAAGAAAATAACTTGAACCTGAACCATATTGGGAAAAAATATTCAGGACATCAAACTGCTAATTGCTAAGTCTTTATTAAACCAGTTATACAAGCATCTGGTTAACCCTTCCAAAAGACATAGCTTCCACATACTGCTTTTCAATTTTCACCTAGGGAAGATTTTCTAGCCCATAAGGAGGGAAGTTCACTGTAAATCTTATTTGTAGGGACATTGTGGAGTAGAAAAAGAAACTGAGAGTCAGGATGTATTCACAAGCTCTCTTGAAATATGATATTTTTGTATTGCTACATATTCACTTTTAAGAATTATTACACTGAGGTAACATCCTTTGCCTCCCCATATGCAATTTGTAACACATCACATGAGGAATGTTAGAAATAGCTAGACCTCTCTCTCTTATTAAGAAATATATGTTCTCTTACCAAAACCTATATGGAAGTGACTACATGACCCAATTTGCCGAACAGTCCTATTATTCATCAGTCTTTAAATGAAAGTTAGAGCCTGAACGGGACATCTAGGTAGTAGAACTATACACTGCAGTTCTACTTCACTCCATTTCAAAAACCATCAGCCATAAATGCCTGTTTTATCTAGATCTAGTCCTTGAGCAAAACATGGTGGGCAAAGCTTGGCAGTAGTATTCATTAGTAATGACACCTCTTCAGATCTGTTGGCAACTGGCTAATATACGATTCAGTAATCCAATTCCATGAAATCAACAAAAAATCTCAAAGTTCACGCTGACATTTCCTAAGCTGGTCTACATTCCTTGCAGTATTGCCACAACAGTTTTGAAAAACTATGGAGGAAGAAACAAATGGTGAGGTATTCCTACCAGAGCCTTGACTAGATGCTGAAAGAATTTACTGCTAAGGACTATTCCGTGTGGATTAATTGGTTGCCTGCCCAGAGAAGATCAATTCTTTTTTCATGACTGCTGAAAAATGGAAAAGGAAACCATCACTGCAAACCACTAAAGTTCGTCATCATGACTGATTTATCATCTTGTGTCTTTTTCATAACACTGTAAAAGCTATTATTTTCTGGCATGGCTTACTTTATAAACCCCTGTTCTCTGACATTGCAATTAATTTTTCTTTTTTTCATATGTAAATAGAAAAAGCATCCTTAATAATCATGATACTAGTCTACTTTGGTTTATTTTGGAAAAATTCATTTATAATGTATTAAAATGCCCTAGTTTATACTGTATTTACCCTAGGGGAATGGAGAGAGTATGTTCACACAGTTACAGAACTTCAAAGCCCTTATTAGACTAAACTGAAACATGGTGATTAACAATTTAGATTGTGAATTGCATTATTTTTCAGTTTTTCTGCCCCGGTTAAGGATATTCATCCTTGGGCGAGTACAGTGTACTGCCTAAACAGTGCCTCACTAAATCCAAATAGGGTTACCCTCCCCACTGGCTGAACTGCATTGTGGTAAAATCAGCTGTTAGATATCACCAGGATTTGCAACATTTGTTTGTGTTGTTCAGTGTGCTCACATCCATTATCTAACATTTTTATGATAGTCTGTGCCTTTAAATGGGTTTTACTGAAGAGTTTTCAATAAACATATAATTGACTTCTAGAATGTTGGCTTGATTTAGGAACAATAAAATTAATTCATTTTAAGCAGCTGATTGCAACTCAGTTTTCTTTAGAGAGAATCAGCTTTCTGTATTGCTGTTATCAAGTTGATCACTTTGGCTACAGCATTTGTTAGTAATTTAGCTTTTTTTTCCAGGATGTAAGTAGTTTTTCCTATACATGTAAATCCAACAGGCCATAGGCTATGCTGATCAGACAGACAGTATACATTGCCTTTAAATTTTAACAACCTGGGACAATTAAAAAGAAAACAGTTTATATGCTCTTAATCTATTTCCCAATTTTTCAGTTTTCTGATTGAAACTGTAAACAGTATGTGAAATAGCAGACTAGAAATACACAGAAGGCAATAGGAATAAATACATCCATTAAACTTTCTCAGCATTTCAGCAATTCCTGAAATCTTCACAATGTTAGATTCAATTCTAATAAATATAGTGTGAGATGGTGAGAATTCTGACTTTCTTGACCTTACAGTATGGTTTGTTGTTTGTGCTTGATTTTTGAGCATGCCAGACAGAATTCATACCATATATGCAGTGAGGGAAGGATGGACAGAAAAGCTCTTAGAAAATTTAGGATATTTGGGAGTGTTCTGTTCCTCTCTGAAAGGTTTCCGGGTATGTAGGATTATCACAGATTTCTAGTCTGAACGTACTAGATCTAACTCTGTCTTTGTTGTTTTTTCATTCAACTTACATCTTGACTTGCCCAAATGCTTATCTTTTGTTACTGCTAAACTTGATCTTTATGTAGGCTAAAGGAATACATCTTACATAGAAATAAAATAATTTATTGCTAGCCTAACTGAAACAATCTAATCAAAGAATTATTTGTAGCCCACATTTAACCATTACACCAAAAAAAAAAAAAAAGAAAATATTACTAATAAATAAAAACTCCCAGTAATATCACAGTTAAAATTATTATACAATCTTTTTGTGCCTTTCCACTGCTCCACTGGGTCCCAGGATTGACAGCCTCAGTACAGGGAAAGGTTGTATTGAATCATGAGCATCCTAAATCCTTTCTGGAAGGAGTAAGGTGTTGATGGTGAAGTTTTCTTCCTCTTCGCTCTGGATTTATTTTCCTATATTTTCTAGAATGCCCTACACTTTAGTCTTTCTTTATTGCTCTCTAATTCCATGATCCAAATCTACATTTGGTATAAATTATATTTTGCACACAATAGCTACCTTTTCATTGTTATTCCTTAAATTGTGTTACCCAGCTTCCAAAGATGCACTTATTTACTAACAAATATTTAACCACTGGTCAAATGTTTATAGCTTTAAGGAGACTGGTAACATTTTGTGACTATGCTTTCAAGGCCTTTGCTATAATCCCCTATACTCCTCTACACTGCATTTGTATTCTAGGATGAACTTTAAGATCTCTTCCAACCCAAAGCATTCTATGCTGATTCTATGAAAAATTGTTAGTACATTATGTCAGTCTCAGATTAATAAACATGGAAAGAAGTAATGCTGAAATTACATAGATAACAGTGGTAACAGGATAATGACAGTTCTGTGATGGTAGAAAGCACAAATGTAACGATTGTTCAAAAAAGACTAACAAAGACTTAATGTGAGTAAGCAGAGGGGATAGTTATGTTTTAAGGTGTGTAATGGTTCAATCACACACCTTATAAGAAGCCTAGGTCTGGCACATTGTTTGCAACCTTGGACAGAAACTCTTGTTGGGAATGGGGTGGCTACAACATTTATCTGAGGATTAGGAGTTATTAGAAAAGTCTTCAAGTGAACATGCTCACTCCTCTTTTCTTTTTTTTCAAGGATGAAAGACCACTGGATTACAGTGTGTAGATGTTTAAATGTGTCACACATGAAGACCCTAAGGAAAGCCTGTTCCAATTCCAGGGATTACTAAAGCAAGAAGTCGTTGCTCTGAAGCTAGTAAGCAATCCTTCAGAATCAGTAGTACATGGGATTAATATGTATGTGGGTTTCAAGAAAATCTAGAGTGTGTTCAGGAAAATCTAAATTGAGTTTCGAAAAAATCTACAGTTATACTTATTGTAATGAGTTTTTAAGGAAGTGTAAACATCATAGCTGAAGTTTTAAAATTTTATGTTATCTAATGAATATTAATTGAAATGTTATATTTTCCTCAGTGTTGTAAACATAGAATCATAGAATCGTAGAATGGTTTGGGTTGGAAGGGACCTTAAAGATCATCTAATTCCAACCCCCCTGCCATGGGCAGGGACACCTTCCTCTAGACCAGGCTGCTCTCAGCCCAACTCAACCTGGCCTTGAACACACTTCCATGGATGGGGCATCTACAGCTTCTCTGGGCAATCTGTACCAGTGCCTCACCACCCTCACAGTGAAGAGGTTCTTGTATCTGCCCCTGAAACTAGCTGACAAAATACTGAAAGTGATTATCGTCTGAGCAGAGCAGCAGACACAGGTATGATAAGTCCTTTGAGAAGGGCAAAGTGGTGAAAGAAATTTCTTCACCTCGTTATAAGACCAAAGGAAGCAGGTAAATATGTTTGTGAACACGTGTTTTTGACCTCAAATCATATTTTTGCACTGCTAGAATTATGAATGGGTATCTCTTTTGCTTCTACATTTTCAGTAACAAAGTTACACAGTCTGATTTATATTTGTACATGTCAAGGAAACCCCAAAAATAGAGAGACAATAGTGACTACCATGCATGTTGGGGTTTTTTCCCTGGAAAATTTGTCCAGGTTCTTGTGAAAAATATTAATATTTGTTTAGAATTTTCTGTGGTTGATTGTTAGCCCACCAAATCTGCTGAAACCCTAGGCATATCCACAACAAATTTTCAGGTCAATCTGGCAGTGCTGGAATTGCTAAGAGTACCTGACATTTGCTATAGACCTGCAGGTCCAGCACTGCTGGGAGACACATTTTACTCTTCATCTGATGATCAGCTGATTAATGCATGTGTTCTTCCCACAGACTAGGAGTATAACTGCAAAGAAATGGGTATTGAAAAGGGTCACTGAAAAGCACATCCTCCAGAAGTGACCTTTACTCTTGAAAGTTCTTCAGAAAGTGTAATTTCACTGAAACCATCAGTGAAAAGAGGTATCACAAAGAAATAAGAAGCCCAATCTCCCTGATGTTTTAATAATAATAATAAAGGGTAATAAGAAAAGACATATTCAAACCCTTCTAATTTTTTTTGCAAAGTTTTGTTATTCAAAGTGCGTTGATGCCATAAATAAATAAATATCATATCAGCACCCTATAGAAATCAAATTTACCAAGGGCATAACATGTCACACTAACCTGATCACATTCTACAACAAAACAAAAATCTTCTGTCAACATAGGAGGAGCAGTGGATGACGTTTACCTGGACTTCAGTAAAGCATTCAACACTGGTTCTCATAGCCTTTTCCTGGACAAACTGGCAAGATCCATATTGGATGGGTGGTCTGGGAGGTGGATAGACAATTGTCTAACAGGCTGTGCTCAAAGGGTGGTGATCAAGGGATTTTGCTCAGGCCAGCATCCCATCACAAGTTGGATTCTGCAGGGAATTATACTGGATCTTACACTATTCAACATCTTCAAAACTGATGTGGATGATGGGATTGAAAACACCTTCACAAAGTTTGCTGATGACACCAAACTTACCACCTGGTGAGGTGAACATGTCAGTAGGGAGAGCCATCTTACCTGGACAACCTGAAAAAGCAGGCTGGCAAGAACAGTATGAAGTTTAATAAAGACATATACTTAATCCTGCACCTGGGTCAGAATAACCAAAGAATCCAGTACAGGCTAGGATCTGTGTGGCTGGGGGACAACCTTGATGAAAGGGATCTGGGGGTCCTGTTGGACAACAACACTCTGAACATGTGTCAGCAGTGCACCACTGCAGCAACAAATGCAAATCGAATCCGGGGCTGCCTCTGCAGGGTCATTACTACCAGAGAGAGAGGTGGTCATCACGCTGCTCAGCAGTGGTCAGGCAGCACCTGGAGTATTGTGTCCAGTTTCAGTCCCCACAATTCAGTAAAGATGTGGACAGACTAGAGATGGTCCAAAGGAGGGTCATGAAGATAAACAAAGGGCTGAAGAACTTGCCTTGTGAGAAAAGGTTCACAGTATTCCAGAACCTAAAGGGTGGCTACAAAGAGGATGGAGGCTCTCTTCACAAGGAGCCATGTCGAGAAGACAAGGAGCAACAGGTAAAACTTGCACTGGGAGAGGTTTCATACCAATATAAGAAATTTTTTACAGTAAGAACCATCATTCACTTGAACAACATCCTCAGGGTTGTGGTAGAATTCCCATCACTGGAGGTTTTCAAGACATGACTGTACAGGGCTAGATAACCTCATTTAGGTTCCCTTTCCCAGCAAAAATTGAATGAAATTATATTTTGAGGTGCCTTCTAACCTGGGCTATTTTATGATTCTATGATAAATTTAGGTACATTTTAGCTGATGTTACCTATATTGTGCAGTGTTATAATACATGTGCGTCCATTATGGGTAGGGCGTCATTGGATGTTATAAAAGTACAACCAAAATAACCCTTAAGCTGGTTATTATTCATTCCAATAATAATTTGTTGGAAACCAAAGATATTTAGTTTAATTTTTCTTATATTCTATGCTTTTATACTTTATGCTCAGTTCAGAAAGGGGAAGGTTTCCTGTCCACTCTACCCCTACTTTCTGAAGTAATTTAAGGATAGTTTTGTGGTTATTTTAACACAAATACTTTTGAAGTGGTGCACCAGACTTATGTCAAGGTTAAAATAAAAAGAGTAATTAACAACATCATTTAGTTTAAGCTACTATATTGCAGACTGAATGGAAAAATGTGCAATAAAGTAATACTAAGCATACAGTTGTCAACAGTTAACTTGCACTGTGTTCTTAAATATGATCTGTAATGGTTTACTCTTACATTCATTGTGACATATGTAATGGTAACACACACATCATCAAAAAACTGCAGCATCTCCTTTCCATGTTCTGGATGTTTTTCACAATTGCAAAAATTGTTTTCGGAATGACTTTAATATTCACATTGGAAAGGAGCATCTGCCATAGCAGATGGAGAATATGACATCAAGTTCAGCTGGTATAATAACCCTTTAGAATCCTTGTAGATTGCAGAAATAATGTGTAATTCCGTTTGGCTACACTAAAAGTGAAACTGTGCTATACATACAAGACAGGATATTGCTGATCACAGATAATAATTTCCTGGGAATAAAAAACTAGCCATCTGTATTAGATTTGCATGGCAAGGTTTTTGTAGCAGGGGAGCTACAGGGGTGGCTACTGTGAGTAAATGCTAGAAGCTACCCCTGTGTATATAGACAGTGCCAGCTGGCTCCAAGACAGACCTGTCACTGGCCAAGGCTGAGCCCATCAGTGACAGTGGTAGCGCCTCTGGGATAACATATTTAAGAAGCATGAAGGGGGAAGTGGAATGCACAATAACAACTGCAGTCAGAGAGAGGAGTGAGAACATGTGAGAGGGTCAACACTGCAGACACCCAGGTCAAGGGAGAAGGAGGGGGAGGAGGTGCTCCAGACACTGAAGCAGAGATTCCCTGGCAGTCCGTGGTGCAGACCATGGTGAGACCGGCTGTGCCCCTGCAGCC
>NW_010228702.1:8205-55816 GCF_000690775.1 Eurypyga helias
GAAGTCTGTGCTGGGGCAGGTTACTGGCAGAAGCTGTGGCCCCATGGATACCATGGAGAGAGGTGTCCACACTGGAACAGGTTTGCTGGCAGGACTTGTGCCCCTGGAGGGGACCCAGGGTGGAGCAGGCTGCTCCTGAAGGACAGCACCCATGGGTGCTGGAACAGTTAGAGACAACTGCAGCCTGTGGGAAGGAGCCATGTTGGAGAAATCTGTGAAGGACTCTTTTCTGTGGGAGGGACCCCCACACTGGAGCAGGGGAAGAGTGTGAGGAGGAAGGACCAGCAGAAATGTGTGATGAACTGACGGCAACCCCCATTCCCCATTCCCTGCACTGCTCAGGGGGAGGAGGTAGAATAATGTAGAAAGATAAAGTTAAGCCCAGTAAGAAGGGAGCGGTGGGGGGAAGGTGATTTTAAGATTTGGTTTTATTTCTCATTACTCTTTTCTGATTTGACTGGTAATAAATTAATCTAATTTCCCCAAGATGAGTCTGTTTTGCTGGTGATAGTAATTGGTGAGTGATCTCTCTCTGTCCTTATCTTGAAACATGAGCCTTTCATTATATTCTCTCTCGCTTGCCCAGATGAGGAGGGCAGTGGTAGAACGGCTTTGGTGGGCACCTGGCATCCAGGCAGGATCAACCCACCACACCATCATACCACCTAATAAGCATCCTCATACAAAGGATAGAAATATATGCCCTGAATTTTTCATTCAGGGTAGAAACAACAGCAAATAATTACTTTCTTTGTAAACATTGATGAGATTGACCTGAACTGTGATTTTTGAAAACATTGAAATGCCTAGAAAAAAAGATAATTCAAAACTATAACTATAAAAGGAATTATTTATGTGGCCTAAATTTTAGAGAATATTTTTAAGTTAATTTACTTCTGCAAAATCATTTTCACTTATACAACACACTGTCTTTATATATATACAAATATTTTAAAGTATTAAAAAAAATATTGACTTCAGTTCAGATAAGGTATTTTGTTTGGTAGAAAGTTATAACTTCTTATGTTTTCAATTTTCCAACCAAAAAATCTATTATTCAATCAGCTCTGCTTACAAGACAGGAAATCAACAGGTAACTAAGGAATGTTTGATCATACTAAGATCACATCTTTTGTTAAGATCTTTTGTTAAGGCCTCTTGAATGTTTGATAACAGTAAGATTAAATTTCTTGGTAAGGCATTTTGTGCTGATGAGCTCAGACAGAGATCTACCCTTTTCACCCAGAAGACATTTTACTTCCATTAAAAGACTTAATCCATTCTGATTCAGAGAGGGATTATTTGTCAAATAACTCTCTTAACGGGTTTTGCCGGTGACATCTTTTAATGAAAAACTCTAAAACTGGAAATTAGCAACCCAGAAAATTTTTGTTAGGTCTCTGTTCTTTTCAATGTAAACTTTTAATTTATCCAGAGAATCTTCACATGACAAGGAAAAATACATAAAACCCAAACTCTTATTATTTTCTACAGTAATATAGGTAGTTTATAGAAAGGGATCACCCAACTCTATTACCTTGCTATTACTGTGTTAATTTTAGTGATGCCACAGATGTCCCTGAGGCTCATGTTCTGCCCTCCTCAAAACTGCTGAATCCAATGGATCACAAGAGAAAAAGCCAGTCTAGCCTAGCATCTTGTTATTAAGCTTTAGCATGTATTAGAGCATGTAGAGTTCTCTTATGAATTACTTAAGTCCAAGTTTTGTCTGTTTATTAGAAAGATGGAGACCTCTCAGAGCTGATTGCTGCTGACCAATATAGCAGTTTTTCATTTTCAGTCTTTCAGTTGGGAGGCTGTAGCAATCTACCCACCTGTCTTTCAGGGACTTTATTCCAAAATCTTTAATTAGTATCAAACAAGGTGAAGTGTAGTTACAGATGAGAACTTTATAAAAATGCAAACCTCGTGAAGTTCAACAAGGCCAAGTGCACATGGGTCAGTGTAATCTCAAGCACAAATACAGGCTGGCTGAAAGCAGCCCTGAGGAGAACCTGGCGGTTCTTGGTGGGTGAAAAGCTGGGCATCGCCTGGCAATGTGCTCTTGCAGACCAGAAAGCCAACCACATCCTGGGCTGCATCTGAAGAAGCGTGACAACGAGGTTGGGGGAGGTGATTCTCCCCCTCTATTCTGCTCTTGTGAGACTCCACCTGGAGTACTGTTTCCAGCACTGGGGTCCCCAGCCTAAGAAGGATATCCACCAGTTGTAGTGAGTCCAGAGGAGGCCACGAAGATGCTCAGAGGGCTGGAGCACCTCTGCTATGGGGACAGGCTGAGAGAGTTGGGCTTGTTCGGCCTGGAGAAGAGAAGGCTCTGGGGAGACCTTATAGCACCTTCTAGTACCTGAAGGGGGCCTACAGGGAAGCTGGAAGGGGACTTTTTACAAAGGTCTGGAGTGATAGGACAAGGGGTAACAGACTTTTATTGAAAGTGAGTAGATTTAGATTAGGTATCAGGAAGAAATTCTTCACAGAAAGGATGGTGAAGCACTGGAACAGGTTGCCCAGAGAAGTGTTCAGAGAGAGTCATCCCTGGAAGTGTTCAAGGCCAGGCTGGATGAGGCTTTGAGCAACCTGGTCTAGTGGAAAGTGTCCCAGCCCATGGCAGGGGGGTTGGAACTAGATGGTCTATAAAGTCCCTTCCAACCCAAACCATTCTATGATGATTCTATAAGAACACATAGATATATACATTTATATAGACAAATGAGTGCACGGATATACATATTCACATCTATATACATATATATATGCATATATGTGTGCATATACACACAAAAAGGTTGTTTAACAATGATTTTAGTTTTTGCACTGATCAAAAAGATCGCAGGCATATGGAAGATGATTTCTTTCACTGAAAGTAATGTTGAAAGTGATCATCCCAGTTTTTAAAAGGTCTATGGTGCTTCCAAATCACTTCATTAACAACAGTAAAGTATTGGCTTATCCCAACTACAAAGTGTTACAGAAATGTGGTATCTACAATTTTCCTAAAGCATAAAAAGAGTAATTTTCATTACTTTCTCATGTGAAATCTTTGATTAGAACTCTAGGTATCTTGGTGGTGATGCAGTATTTTTGGTGAGAGTGTTGCAGGAGGCAGAAGGATCATCTATTATTGCCACTTCTTTATATAACTGATTTTATAGGTTTCATTTGAACCTACTGAGAATGAAAATATGCTGAAATAGCCTGGTTAATATACTATCTTTTTTATTTTTCAAGCAGAAAAACAAAGCTAATGCTTCTACAACTTCTTTCTTTTTTGCTTTAATTAAAATACAAGTGAATAATCTGTACCCACTTAAGATTTCTTTCTATGAAAATAATGCCTTTATAATCCCAAACTACAGGAGCTGTTTATAGTACACGCTTCATGCTTTCCTTCACAAAGAGCTCATGTTTTCATGTTGTGAGATTTCAGTCACAAATTATCTTTTTACATACAGGCAAGAAGACTATAAAGAAAGCTTAGTTTTTTTCCTGTTTTGAGTTTATTCCATTTTCTGTTTTGATTGTAGAACTCCAGTAATATAGTCATGCACCATCTTCGCTTTCCTCTGAATTAAGAAGGTCTCAAATAGTGTTTTAACATTTCCTCATTCCATTTCCAATGTAATGACATTAGAGATGTTAAATATGAAAGCTCCACTGGTTTTGGTACTGATGCTCTACATTCAACATACTGAAGCATTATGATTTAATCTCAATAATATCTCCTATGGGAATGTTACTCTTCCTTGTAGAAATCTTAAATTTATTATATGTAATTAATTTTAGGAATTATTTAGTGAACAGAATTCAGGAGTGTGCAAATAATAATTTTAAATATTACTTTTAAAGTATTTTTAAAATTTATTTTTTAAACACACATAAAAAATCTCTCACTGACATATGGAAAAGTCAATATAATAAATATGATAATGATGTAGATGCATGAAATGACTAAGGGTTTAATTAGTTTATTAATTTAATTAGAAAGCCTTTAATTCATTAGTCAGTATGCTGTGGGAATGTATTTTATATATTCAGCAAATATAGAAGCTAAACAATTCCCCATGATTCCACTTCTGTGATTAAGTTCTCTAGAAGGCAACGAAAGAAAAAAGGAAAACCAGTGAATAGGTAAATCCATGATCAAGCTGTCCCATTTGATGTACAAGTTGTTACAGTGGGTTCCAATCTTCTCTCAAACTCAGAATTTAAAAGCAGGTCCCTTTTGACAAATGTTTACAAAATGAACAAGCACTCACCCTTGATAAAATACAGAATTTCTATGACTATAAAGGTATCTTTGTAAAGGACAGCCTCACAAATTCTTTTCTGACAAGTGGGGAACACAAGTAGCAAAGTACAGCACTTTGTGTGACAACATTGTTTGGAGTTGTCCAGTTTTGCATGGCCGCCAACTGAGATGAAGCAAGCACAATTACTTAGCGGAAACTTTCAGTTTCATACTGTTGTTTATGAACAAACCATCAGTGTTGAGATCTTCAAAAGCCCTTACCATCCTCAAGGTCAAGATTTCATCTTAGACTCCTGAAATTCAGAGTAATATTGCATAATTGTTCTGAAATGAGTCTCTGTACTGACAAATTGCATAACTTACGCTGCAACACTGCAACCAGTATTTGCCTATCTTTTCTAATAAGCATTTATATTGTGTCAGGAAAATGACAAAGTTTTCACTGCTATTGTATGCAAACATGTTCTACATCATCTCCAGCCCAGTATTCAGTACACTTTTTTAGGTTTAGTCTTTGCCATCCATTTTAATTTACAGACACTTTTCAAAACCTCCTGCTTTCAGAGCAGTCCTATTCAATTTCTGCTTACTATATTCTTGACATTTTATATGTGATACCTTAAGTTCTCAACATCAGATTTCATTTACAATATGTGAAGCCAATTGTACAGTTGAGTCTTATCTACCTGAACTTTTGATGCATGCAGTCCCCATGAACTACTTGTTCAAAGTCCTGAATCATCAAGTTGTTAAATGGGTTTTCTGCCAATAAATTTATACCTAACTTGAGGGTTTGAACAATGATTTTCTTTCATGTGTTTGGTATATTCTTTCCATCTCTATACCACCCCCTGCTTTGATCATAGGTAGTGAGCAGGGCAATTTCCCATTGATAACAAAAATGTCATATTTTTGAAATCAGCTTTTTATCCTTGACCTCTTTCATGCTGACTGTCAAAGCAAAACAAAATATGTTCCTAGAATTTAGCAGAAGATTAAGAAAATCACAGTAAATGCTTTCATCTCAGCTACCATTGTCATAATTTCTTCTTTCAAAATGGTAAAGAGGTTAGTCAGGCAATATGTTCCTTTTCTATATTCATTTGGGAAATTTTCTGTTATCTCATTAATGCACAGGTGTTCTTTTAGTCTGTTGCTCAATATACTCTGTTAGTTTCCTTAATCTAGAGAAATAAAACAAACCCCACGTAGTTTAAAAAATGGGTGGATTTTGACATGTTTAAAAAATGAAATTAAAAGTGAAAGATCTAGCAAAGACAGTTACTGTAAAACCCTCAGTCAACTTGTCCCTGGTTTGCAACGATATGATCCTTTTCTCTTTTTTTAATCCCCTCTATAAAGCTACCAGGAGGACTAATCAAACAGTGATTAAGAGAATGTTATAGCTGCTGGTGTCAAATGACCTACACTGGTAGAAAGGTTCTTTTAGACACTCAAACTTTGTTTTGAAATTCTGACTTGTACTCCTTAGTGTATGATATGAAGAGGATGATCTGTGGGTCAAATTCTGAATATGCTTCCACATTTTTGAGGCCAGTGTGATTCTACTTATCTAAACCTACAGACTTAAGCTTCACTTTACAGTTACTGAGAACTGAAATGGGAAAGAGACAGAATCTTCACTGTGAAAATTGCCTACAACTTCCACTGTAAAGACTCTCTCTAATAGAAGGAGTTAGACTATATAGCTTAGAGGTCCTCTTAATTGAAAGCCACTTGTGCAAGGACCATGTGAAGAATTTAAAGGTAAAACAGCAACTGCAATACGCACCATTTTGGTTACAAAAATAACACATGAAGAGGAGAGAATATTTTTTTTAAAAATAGAGAAAAAATATTGGTACACTACAGAGAGTGAGTTGAACCTGTGATTACCTTCCAATGTTGATGAAGAAATGTGTGATCAAACCATTACTGTCATAGGAGTTGA
Source organism: Eurypyga helias (assembly GCF_000690775.1). Classification (NCBI taxonomy): domain Eukaryota; kingdom Metazoa; phylum Chordata; class Aves; order Eurypygiformes; family Eurypygidae; genus Eurypyga; species Eurypyga helias. The sequence goes on from NW_010228702.1 coordinate 14,424, forward strand.
ATAATCCCTGAGAAGCTGGTTCAGCCATCCCTAAAACTCTCTTGAGCTTGGTGTGCCTCGTTTCCCTCTCTTTTGATTTTTTCTTTCTTATTTTTTGTAATACATTTGATGATTGTGTTACATATTTCAGTACATTTAGCATTAAAATAGAATCTAATTTTGAAAGGTCTTTGGATATTGTGCAAAGAAGAACATATCAAAAGATCATCCAACCATGGTAGCACAGGAACTGGCTTTCTGTCACTTTCTGATATGTGTGTTTCCAGTCATACAAATGCAGAGCTTTTAGAGCATCAGAGCTCACTTCTAATGCATTCTGTATGTTACTAACCATAAAGAATAGTCAAACCGGTGATGGCTATTACATTACACAAGCTAACGAGTAAGTATGAAGCCAAAAATAAATGAACATTTTGCTGAATAGTCGCTTTTCAAAAGAAATGTTTGCAACTCTGAAACTCAAAAAGATGAGTCACTGAGAGGGGAATTTCTTAGTAAACAAGATTTTTTTTTTTTTTGTGAGAAATGAGTGGTACAAAATGTATTAATATGACTTAAAAGGGGTAGGGAAAAATGTAAAAGGCAGTAAGACACTACTATATCTTTTCTCAAGTCTTCTAGCAAAGTGGAAAGAGAACTTTGTTTAATAAACCCAAGTACATGGTTATCATGCTGTCAAGGTCACATCCAGGGAATTAAGTAAATTTAGGGGAAGCCTATGTTTAGACACACATCAAGTGGTGAGGAAATGTCTGTTCTGCTCTCTTCTTGGATTTATGAAATAAGTTTTGGAAATGAGGTCTCTATTGAAGAGACGGAATGCTCTCAATAGTGTACTGGTGACACTGAGCTATATATGCTAGAGAAAACATTAAAAGAAAAAGCAAGTAATAACTTTGGCAGAAGAAATCATAGACAGGACTATAAAAACAAACAAAACTAGGGAGTGGAAAGTTTATTGTATGACTTTTGTTTTCTAATGTTTTTATAAGTTTGTGTCCTTTGCTACCTCTCTTTTCCTTTGGGCATAGTAATAATAATTTGTTCCACAGCCTCATAAGTGCTTCCTCTGTAAGTTGTCTGAGATACAGAGGCCAGTGTCAGACAAAATTTCAGAAAACAGCAAAAGTTTAATTCAGAAGTTATTGTATGAAACATCAGCCATCACTTATATCAATGGATAAACAGCAGAGAGAGGAATCAGTATGTCATCCTAAGAGACTAATGAATAAGAGGACATATGCAAGAATTGTTGTCTTCATGGAATGGTAACAGAGAAGGCTGGAAAAAGAAACAGTGACAGTATGGCAGACTACTAAGTGACATTTAATAATTAGGTTTACCTTCCAAAGAATGTTAGAAAATGTGTGAAATTTTAAGAAATGTTTTCAAAATACATGTTTATTATTAAGCCTAAAAGATACCTCCTGCCAGCCAAGAACAACTATAAAAGTGACTTGACTCCATACAGAAGCACATCTTCATTCATGGATGAAGAGGGAAACTACTTCAGTTTTAAATATAAAAACTTCACAGACCCTAAAGGCAAAATACTCTGTTTTACATACCAGGATTCAACTTCAATATTCACTCAAAAGCTAATTTTATAGTTAAAAGTCCATGCAACCTGTTCATTACAGCTTCACTAATACATTAAGAAATACTTTTGAAACAAGTTACCTCAGCTTGAAGTATAACAAAATACATTTTGATGTATTAAACACTTAAGATTCCTGTAGCAAAATCACACATAGACAAATATTAAACATTTAGTTTGACTGTTTAAAATATCAGGAGTATACCAGTCTGGTAGAAAAGCATAAAATGAACCAAGAAGTCTGTTCTAACTTCAGCTTGCTGACTCTACTTAATTTTCAATCTTTACAGGTTGCTGTAGCAACCTATAGCAGCCAGCTAGTTTGAGTCTCCATCCATGCTGGATTTCACATTTGTGATAATGGTACTGTAAGTGAATTCCTGACCTTTATCTCAAGCAAAATAGCTTCTGTTAAATATTAATACTTGTAGTACCTTGTGATACCCTTGATTAATTTCATTTGGTTAGGGGGTTGATTCTTGGTTCTAGTAGCACGAGCTCTTTTCTGAATGAGTATATTCTCATGTGGACTAAAATACGGTGGTCTGTGGTTTTATTTGCTTTGCTTTTTTGTGGTGGTTTTTTTTATAACCATCATGCACTAATATAAAGATTCAAGTGGTGGGCCCAAAGAGGCTTGCTTTTACCACTCTTCACACACCTTTGGAGAAATATTATGTTTGCTGTGCTTTCTACTCAGTTTATATAATTCTGAGCTCTACTACTGTATGCTCATAAAGCACCTTTATTAAGAGCATTCTGCATTATAAACTTAATAGTTCTCATACAGCCAAAGAGGAAAGAGAGGCAGAGTGAAGATCACTTATTCAAGGTGGGCTCTTTGGAGCTGATGGAAAGACTCCAACATCATCTAAAGGAAATCACATTACTTGTGTCAGCAGTTGTGCCTTTCCTGGGCTGGTGAAGAACTAGAGTTCAGTGGTAAGGAAAGCCTATGTCTGGCTGAAAAGACAATCAACTAAAATCGAGCTTTGTTGCTGCTCCCCAAAGAGCACCTTGCCCTCATCTGATCCTGAAGCATTGTTGAATTCTTAGTGATGAGGTGTCTCTGCACAAGAAACACGTGCTCTGAAAGCCAGCTACGAAAGTTACATTTAGGAAGTATTTGCTTTAGATCAAATCAGACTTCAGGTTGTAACTTCTACTCCCAATGACTTAGTTCTGAAATAACTCATTTTCTTTTACAGTTTCCAATACTTTCTCTCATTGTCTTTCATCTAGACATCTCATACTCCCAGAACACTCATTGAAGCACAAATATTTATTTCTTACACTGCCACTGCTGTCAGCATGAAGAAAAGCAGGATTGTGGATGATAAGGATCTATCTTTATGAAGGAAAAAAGCTTGTTTCTCAAATAAATTTTTGATTTGTAGCTATAGCTATTCAAACACCTCCCTGTTGTGGATTGTTGATGTGTGGTGACAATTCTTACTGTTAAGTTTTGTAAAGCAAATATACCTCAAATCCAGGGAGCTCCAGGGAGCTCATTGACTAGAGACACTAGATGGGTAATATTATTTTTTGGCTGTACCTTCTAAATTGATGTCATGGATACCAATTCATTCTCACTTTCTTGAACTGCCTCTGCCTGCTAAGAGGTCTGAATCATATTTATTTTGCAGATTGTGTAGTAGCCACTCATTTTGAAAATGAACATTCAGTTTCCCTCTGAAACAACATTATATTTAAAGTTGTCTATTGATTACTGTGTCCTTTTAATATGTTTAATTGCATTGTATACATACATATACATACATAATACACATAGCCTCTAAATCATGATTTTGTCATAACAACTATGGAATAGTATGCACCTCTGTAACACATATTTATTAGCATGCTTCTCTGACATTGCCAAGAAATTATGTTTCTACCACTACCTTAGTGCAAGAGAGGAGAAGGGAAGGAGTAATCAATTTTCAGAATAGTACTGAGGTTTTATGTTTTCCACTAAGAATCAAATAATAACACCTTTCAATAACATGAAAAAAAATCTTTAAAATAAAGCAAAATTCAGAATTAAATATTTTTAGGTTTATTTCTAAAACTGTAGATGTGTATACCAAGTATGCTTGATTTTAATTTGCAGTGATAATAGTAATAGATATCCTTTAAAAAAAAAGAAGTATCAGGACAGTGTTTCCTGCTTAAAAATCCACAGAGTATGAAACAGCTGATTTACTCATCCTCTAATAAAAAGAAGTATAATACTTTAGAAAAAAGTAGTTTTCTGCTTTCTTCACTTTCAACAAAGAATTCCCAGGGAAAAATACTAATGCTTTTAGTTGTTGCCAAACAAGGTTGACATTAAGCCAAGGACTTTTTCAGTTTCTCATACTACAACTGTGTTCCCAGTTTCTTCTCTGTAAGAAGCTGAGGGGAGACACAACTAGGACAGCGGACCCAAAGTGACCAAAGGGATACGTCATGACATAAAATATCATGCTTTGTATATGAGCTGGGGGGAGAACGGCTGAGGGTCTTTCTCTCTTAGTCTCTGGATCTCGCTTCTTGGCAGCAGGCTGGGCATTGGTTGGTGGGTGGTGAGTGATTGTATCACTTGGCTATTTCTTCCATAGCTGTTTTCCTTCTCATTACATACTAGTAGCAGTAGTTGTAGTATCATTATTTTATCTCATTTATTTTCAATTACTAAGCTGTTCTCTCAACCCACAAAGTTCTTATATTTTCTTCAGACTTTCTCCCACATTCCACTGGGGGAAGCAGGAAGTGAGCGAGAATTTGTGTGGTACTTAGTTGCTGACTGGGGTTAAACCATGACACCATAAGATTATGGCACCCAGAGTCCTGTAAAGGTGAGATAGAGACAATTGTTAACAGAGAGGAAAGGAAAGAATGACAGAAGTTTTATTATTTAGTCCAAGTCACATAAATTAAATAAGCTATACAAAAGTTGATCTTTGAAAGATAAGAATTGATACGCCCTTACTTCAATGGTCTTATTTACCAGCTCTTTCATGGGAGAATATTTAAATAATATTTTTAACTCAAAATAAAAATTGTTTGTTGGCTGATTGGTTGGTTGATATATTTTTTTTTCCTAATTATTATCACACCACCAGCAAAGTGTAAGAAAGTGAACAGATTTTCAAATTTTTGCAGTTAAATACTGACTATGCAGCAATACCTGTAGACTACATTGAGACATGGAGATTTCGTTTTGAAATGCCTGTTTTTCCAACAAATGGTTCTATTTGGCACTACTCTCCAATTTCTATCTTCTTTCAAATGTATTTTATTACACAGATTTTAAATTGAATACATTGGTAACAGTAGATTTTTTTATTTAAACTATAAACTCAACATAAAATATGAAAAAAAGAGAAAATGTTCCGAAGAGAAAGCAGTGTATTTTGTTATGAGCAGATTTAAATGTACATAAATGTCATTTTTTCTTAATATGTATTTCATTGACTGATTGATGTTGGAAATAAATGTGGTATTTTCAGTGTTACATTTGAGTGCTCTAATCTCCACTAAATCATTTTCCCCAGGTGTCACCTCCGAGACAATGATTAATGACATACTAATAAAGTTCACTTTGGCAGTCTAAAACTAAAATGTAATTTCTATTGGGTATGAATAATTTTCAGCTAAATAGAGCCTTGAATCAGCACCATGATGTTCTTTGTTCAAGGACTTTATTTTTAAAATATTTTAATATAGCTGAAAGTGAAAAAGAAAAAAGTGGATGTGAGTTATCTACATGATGAAGTGATGTTTTTGTTGGCTGATTCTTCATTTAGTCTTGGCAGTGTGCTCTTCGAAATAAATTAACCATTATCAATCACTAGGTATAATCAGGTTTACAGATCACTCTACAGTGCCATTAGCCAATCACAAAGGAGAACACTAATTCCTGTCCTCATACTAATATATATATATATTCTCTTGTCTAGATGATGTCTTGCATGAAAATGTAAACAATACCTCAGACTATATTGTTATTTAATTTTAAAGCATTAACAGCTACACAGAATGAGCAATAGCAGTCTCTACACCAAAGTACTAAAATTTTAGAAATAACAATGATTTCAGGAGGAAACATTGAGAAGTCTAAGGAAGAGATGCAGTGCACAATTTTAAAGCTAATATTAATATTCTTCTGCATATTGCTTCTGAAGTTATTTTTCAGAAACTAATTAACAGTGAAATTGTTGCCTAACAAACAGATATTGTGTGTTTATGCACAAAAAGCAAAGAAAAAAGTGGAAAAAACACAAGCAGGACCACCTGCACTGAGATCATGTGGAAAAAAAAAAAATGAAGACAAAAGGATACAAGAGAAAAAAATAAGATACAAGAGGAAAGTTCATGTGAAGTTGTACAGAATGCTAAAGGGAAAAGCAAAACACAGGTAAAGAGAAGAGAAGAGAAGGCTTAGTTTGATCAGCTCTACAAGCATTGGGATCAACAGGATAAATGTGAGATTCTCAAAATCATTGTTGGAGGTTTCAGTTTGGGGGGGGGGGGGTAAAAAAGGGGATTGAGAAAAAAGCCACAGGGATGACTCTTGGGAAAAGCTTCCAGAGAAGTTCCCCTGCCCCCAAATTCAGACCCACCTGTGGTCATCACTGAACCAGTTGGTGCCTCTGTGATTAAATTCTTAAAGAGGGGAAGACACAAAAGAGGAGGAGGAGAAAGAGGTTCAAGAGAATCAGAACGGAAACAGGAGTGGGACTTCAGAGAAATAACCAGGCAGACACCCAGGTCAGTGCGGAAAGGCAGGGAGGACACGCCCAAAGCAGAGGTTCCCCTCAGCCCTTGATGAGAGGGCAGGCTGTGCCCCTGCAGCCATGGAGGGTCATGGTGGAGCAGAGACCCCCTGCAGCCCGGGGAGGGCCCCACACTTCAGTAGGAGACTGCACCCAAAGAGCTCATGACTCGGAGAAACCCATGCTGAAGCAGGCTGTTCCTGAAGGACAACATGCCCTTGGAAGGAACCCACACCAGAGCAGTTACAGGAGAAAACTACAGTCCATGGGAAGGACTCATGCCAGGGGGCTCGTGGAGGACTCTATCCTGAGGGAGGGATCCTATGCTGAAGCAGGAGTAGAGTGTGACGAAATCTCCAGTGTCTGGTGCACTGACTGGGAACACCCCATCCCTCACGCCGCTGTGCTGCTGGGAAGGGTGGAGGGAGCCCAGGAAGAAGGGAGGAGTGGGGAAGGTTTTAAGATCTGTTTTGTTTTGTCTTTCATTGTCTTACTCTAATTTTGACTGGTAACTTTTTCAATGTATTTTTCTTCCCCAAGTCGAGTCTGTTTGCTGACCATAGTGGGTGAGTGATCCCTCCCTGTCCTTCACTCAGGCCACAAACTTTTCCTTGTATTTTCTCCTCCCTATCCCATAGGGGGAGGGGGGGAAGGAGAAGGGGGGTGCCGGTAGGAGTGAGTGAGTGGCCTCCTGGTCTTTTGTTACTGGCTGGACTTAATACTAGTATTTCAGTCTTATGAATCTCTACTATCTTAAAATGTAGATGATGAGAAGATACCATGGTCAGTACCTAAGCCTCTACCAAGTTGCTCACTCACTCTCTCCAGCAGGATGAGGGAGAAAATTGAAAGAGTCAAGGTAAAAAAGTTTAACACGTGAAACAAAGCTGTGCATGCAAGCAAAAATTTATTCATTACTTCCTATCAGCTCTCAGACTTTTAGCTACTTCCTGGAAAGAAAAGCCTCAGGACATGTAACAGTTACTTGGAAAGACAAATGCCATAGCCCCAAACATCCTCCCTTCCCCCACCTTTTCCTGAGCTTTTATTACTATGATGTGATATGTTACGTAATATTCCTTTGGACAGTTAGTGTCAGCTGCTTGTGTCCCTCCCAACTTCCTGAACACCCCTGGCCTACCTGCTGAGGGAAGGAAAGTACAGAGTGGGAAAAAGTTTTTAAAAAAAAAAAGCAAAACCAACCACAAAACCAAAAACAACAAAGAAAAAGCTTGTTGATGTGAAAGCACTTCTCAGCAATAGCTAAAACACTGGTGTATTTTTAACCCTGTTTTAATCACAAAACCAATGCTCAGCCCCATGTGGGTTGCTGTGAACAGTATAAACTCCACCCCATCCAGACCCTGTGCATATATTCAGACCTCTTGAAACTCAAACAGTGACAGCCTCAGTTCTCCTATACAAAGAAGCCAAATATTTTCTCTAGAAGACTGCTTCAAACTGTATCTTTTTGGAAGAAACTCCATTTTGCCAAAGAGCAGGGATTCCACCACCTCTTTTATTAAGTTTTTCTGAAATTGAATCATCAGTTTAACTAAGATACTGATTCTGATTTGAACAATTAATTTTTCAAACTTAAATTTCCAAACACAGGTACCATAAAACTGCCAAGATCAAAAAGCAAGATATATCAAAAAACTTTTCCTGTGTGAGTGCGTACTCACAGGACTAAGATGAACTCTAACCTAATGGGAGAATTAGGACAAGACAAAAAGGATCTAATCAGCCTTTCATACTTTGAAGATGGAAGCAGAACAAGTTTTCTACTCACCAGATTTGTAAATTCCCAGAAGATGGAGACAAAATAGAACTAGTTTTAAAATGGGGTTGATACAGTTTAAAAATACTTTCTTCCTGTGTTTTTGATTTCTTCCCCATAGTTTTGATTTTCTGGTACAGCAGAGGATGAAGAGTTTAAGATCCATTGTTCCATCCCAAGATGCAGCAATAAAAGCCTTTGAAAATAAGGGTTATTTAACAAACTCTTATTTATGTTGTCCTGCTTTGGGATTCTCTTCTCTACTTCCACATTCTTAGAACCAGGTCATAATACTTGTACACAATATTTTATTTGTATAATTCTGAATACTTAAACAAGATTACTCCTTAGAGTACTTTCAGTAGTGATAACAGTACACAAGTAGGTTGTCTAGGATCAAGACCCAAACACTGACAGCCAAAAGAGAAAAATTTTTAAATATTAAACATTTTCAAGAAAGTTATAAAGTGAAGAAGGGGGTCAGATAATCATCTAAATTATTCAAAACTGTCTGATTTTATTAAAGCAGACTGGTTTTGAAGATAGAGTACATGAGAAATTCTATGTTTCCTAGCCGTAGAAAGATTCATATTCAAATTATAGAATCTCTGAAAAATAGCCCTTTCCACAACAAGTTTTTTTTCAGCATACATCAGTAATACTTGGTTTGCAAATGACTTCATGTAACCTGATGGGCTTTGGCCAGCAGAACTTTCCATTTCCCAAGGATGCAATTAACTGTCTTCCTTCTTCACAAACTATATTGTATTATATTATTATAATTATAAAAAATGGTGACTTCACCACAGCCGGCATCTACAACCCTGCACAGTTGCTCAACTCAATCACTCTCCCCAGCAGTTGCTGTTAACTACTACCATACAGCTTGTCATTATTTGAAATAAGCCAAAATGCCATTTCAACTACTATGACAGTTATATTGCATGTCTGTTCTCCTTTCCCTTTTTAATTTTCACCATGTTTTTACACTGTATGTATACGCAAAACTTCAAGAACCTGGTGAAGCAGTGCAACAGTTGTTTGTGTTTGATGTAAAGTGCTTTGAGATCCCCTGTTATGACAACTGCATGTGAAAATGTAAGGTATTATTAATCATTAGAAGGGAAGTTCTGAACCAGGCTTGTAAGTCAAGACTGTTTGGAATTCAAATAACATCTACTGTGTCAGCTTTCCACTGTGATTCATTATATACTCCTAATTACTTTTGTAGCACCATAGGTAAGCATGATGCTTCATAAATAAAATATCAACAGAGAAAATCATATTTGTCAAAAATACCACATGTAGTCTTAGTCCTTACTTGAAATTGTGATAGATGCTAACAGAACCTAAAAAATAAGGTACTTTCCCTATATTTAATAAATATTTTGAAAAAATAATTTAAAAAATTTACATATGTGTATTAAAAACAAACAAACAATGAACCAAAAACCTCTGTACTGTAGTCAGATAAAGACAAAAGATAACCTATTCCAAAGTTTTCTACAGTACGCATTAATGTATCTGTATTTCAATCATTTTGTTCTGGCTGAGGTAGAATGAAATATCAATACATATTTCAGCAAGTACATAAAAAAATAAGCAAATACCCCCACTACATGGACACTATCAGTGACATACAGGGGAAAATAGAGAAAATTAGATTATTTAAAGATTATCAGGGTGCTTCAATTAGTTAAAATAATTTTTTTTTATAACCGTAACTTGGAAATCTTATGAGTGTATATACATATATTTCTTCAAAAATTTCTTCTTTTTTTATTGTAAAGCTATAAAAGTGTGATTTTCCGATGCATGTTATTCAGATTTTTTTCTCTTCGTGTTTCTTTTAAATCAGGATTCTATGTAATTTTGCGATGTTTTTCCATGTAATTGAAACTTTATGTGAAGGGAAAAAAGGTTTTAGAGATGTTTGCACAGTCATCTCTTCTAAAATTTGTTTGGTTTTGGAAAGTAGTGATCAGAACAGAGGAATAAGAATTTCTTTAAGAAATATAAATGATAATTTATCCATCATAGAAAAAGAAAACTAATAATGATCCATGTTTTATGTTGAAATAACATAGGTTTTCACTTAATAATTAAAATTTAATTGAAAGCACACGAATCTGATTGATGTGTAGATTTTTGGTGGTATAAGCAGAACAGAGTTTCTCTACCCTAATACTCAGAAGTCAAGGATTTAGAATTCAAACTTGTAGTTTCTGACTAAAAGAATGAGGTCTGTGAATAAAATGCCATGAGTTCTACACAGAAAACTATGGAGTGATTGTGTAGTGTATGTTTTTGTTGTTGTTTTCAGAAATTATTATATACACCAGCTTCTGTAAAAGCTACATGTACTTATTGAATTCATAGACCTATAGGATGTTTTTTGTTTGGAAGGCAGCTCTGGAGGTCACCTAATCCATCCTCCTGCTCTAAGTTAGGTAATGTTTGAACATGGTGCCCAGAACCTTTCCAGTCAAGCTGTGTATATCTCCAAGGATGGTGATACGCACAACCTCCCATGGCCTATCCATAGACACTCTACTGAGGAAAACTCTTCTCCTTCAGTCTCATGGGAATTTTCTTTGTTGTAACTTGTGAGAGTTACCTCTTCACCCTGGATCTCTGAGAATAATGTGTCTCCATCTCTCCTGCAAGTGAAAAATGGGGAGTTGAAGGCAGCAGTGGTATTCTCCTTCAGCCTTCTAGTTTACTGGCTAAGCAAAGCTGGGTCTCCAGCCTTTCCTACTCTTACCAGGCTACCCTTGACTTTCTCCTGTTGAGGAGCACAGAATTGCATGCAGTACTTCAGCCTCAGCATCACGAGCGTGAAACAGAGGAGAATAATCCCTTCCCTTGGCCTGCGGCCTGTCCTCTTGCTAATGCCACCCAGGGTGTGCTTCCTACCAGAATTCTCTGTAAACATTTAAATTTTTTTTTACTCTACAGATGCCACAGCTAATGGGACCCTTCAGATTTGCTAAGCCTACAGGTGTGTTTGATTTTATACAATCCTTTAGCTCTAGCCTATATTTATGAGAAAAATTAAAACTACATGAGAAACCACAGTAAAACTTGCATGAACCATGAATAACAAGGCTATTCTGATTAAATTATTATTTAACTGACTGTTAACTGTACTTTCAGAAATCAAACTTTTAAAGTTAAAACCTATGTTTTAAAAACAGAAAGCAGAAGCAACTTTACTTTAGAAAAAATGAGAAATATGTAAAATCTTACCAATAGTATTAAATCGGTTTATTTCGTGATAGCCTACAGCCATTCGTCATTGTGAAAGTCTATGTGATAAGAAACTTGAATTTTTTTTTCCCCCTTTACTATGTCATGTTACAAGGGCAGAAGAATCTGCAGCAGTGAGTTGTGCTTTGGCTTGCAAAAATTCTCTGTTGTATTTGCTGCAATTAGAATCAAGCCCTTCCAACTTTATTTCCTTCTTTCTCCTATTCAGCAATTATTTATTTGATAGCCCAGATACTCCTCTCATTAATTGTGTTATAGTATATTAAATGACATATTTTCTTTATTTAGATGGGGTTTTTTTTAATAAATGGAGTGTTATGTACAGTGTCTGATAGCATTTGAGAGATTTATGAATATTTGTATGCTGAATATGCAACTGGTAAAATATTTTTCCATAATTAAATATAGTAGTTGAGCAGTGAAAGGAGGTAATAAATTTACATTAATTCTGCTGTGTTTTATTATTATTGTTAATTTAGCCTATGTTTATTTGAAGCAGTGAATGAAAAAGATAAACACGTGCACCAAAAATAGTGGAAAATAATAAGGTATATCTCTATAAATGGCTTGTTATGTAGCAGCCAGACACATCTCACAATTTATTGCACAAACAGGTAGAAAGTAACTCCCTTTAAACACATGCCTAGCCCCATTCATATCAATTCATTGGCTGCAAAAGTCTGAAGTTTCCTAAATGCCTACAGTAGACAGAAAAAAAAACATTTTTCAAAGTGAGAGGCAATTTGAGAACAAGAAATACTTGGTCTTGCTTTTTGTCTTGGTAAATTATTAGCTGCATGCAAGGTATTTATCTTTTCATAAAAGAAAAACTTCTTCATATGGTAGGCAATACTAAAAATGAAGCCACAAGTCCTGAAAAAGTCACTAACGTCCAGTAATACTGTCCTATGTTCCACCCATTGCTTGTTGCAAGACCACGTTTAAAGGACATTTTCTTCTTGTCTTTTCTCTTATTTGTCAAAGTGATTATTATTGTTGTTAAGTTATATTTATTTGAAGTTGTGAGACAGTCAAATAGTGCCATGTTTAAGGATATAGAAAATAAAAAATAAATTAATGTATGTATGTATATATATACATGCAAGGGTGTTTTATTATTAGGGAAAAAAAGAAAAAGACAAATAGCTCATAGATATAACTCTGGGAACAATCATGAAGTGGGAAATGAACTAGATGAAATAAAGAGGCCTTTCATGTCAAGCCTTTTTAGGACTAGACAAAACAGTGGGAATAAAATGGCTATTATTCTGGAGAATATTTCTTATTTCTGTCTGCAGATATTCAGCTCTACTTGAAAAAAAAATAAATGAACAAGCAAAACATAGAAAGCCCCAGAAAACATTGCAGAACAGCTCCAATAAACAACATTATCTCAACAAAACATAGGCACCATATATTCTAATTTATTAATTAAGAAACCATAGGGAATTAGGGAGCAATGACTCTTGGCAAACCTTCTTTAGGGATAAATATTTTTCTGTGACTCACAATGCTCAACAAGTACTGCTGTCCAAACGAAGTGTGGAAATCCAATATTCACCCCTGCCCACCACCCCCCTTCCAACAGAAACTTCTTTACTGTTCACAGAAAACAGAAGGATATCTGAGCACATCAGAAGTGTAAATCAAGTGTCTAGGATCAAGAATCTTGATCTTAAGTACGATCTATTATAGGCACTGAGTGGAAGAAACACTAATGTGTCTAATGTCTAATTCTTAATGTCTAATGTCTCACAAATGTCTAATTCTTATCACATGACTAAGGTAAGTATTTTGTGAAAGTCATCGGAAAACTGTGGTAGGTTGACCCTGGCTGGATGACTGGTGCCCACCACAGAGTCTCCATCACTGCCCTCCTCAGCTGGACACATGGCGGGAGAAAGCAGAATGAAAGGCTTATGGGTGGTTTTCCCTCATTTCCTCTATTATTAGAGGGCTGGAGCACCTCTCCTATGACGAAAGGCTGCAAGAATTGGGCTTGTTCAGCCTGGAGAAGAGGAGGCTCTGAGGAGACCTCGTTGCAGCTTTCCAGTATCTGAAGGGGGCCTACAAGGGTACTGGGAGAGGACTTTTTACAAGAGCCTGTAATGATAGGACAAGGGGTAATGGGTATAAATTGAAATCAGGGAGGTTTAGATTAGATATCAGGAAGAAATTCTTCACAGAGAGGGTGGTGAGGCACTGGAACAGGTTACCCAGAGATGTTGTGGATGCCCCCTCCCTGGAAGTGTTCAAGGCCAGGCTGGATGAGGCTTTGAGCAACCTGGTCTAGTGGAAGGTGTCCCTGCCCATGGCAGGGGGGTTGGAACTAGATGATCTTTAAAGTCCCTTCCAACCCAAACCATTCTATGATTCTATGATTCTATTATCAGAAAATAGACATAGCTTCATAACCATCTTATGAACCTCCAAAAATATGTTCAAATCATAAACTCCCCTCTTGTGTTTCACTACTTAATCCCTGAGCTACCTGTCGCTCTACCTGTTGTTTTCCGTTCTGATATATCCTAATCAACTCAATTTGGCGGATGAAGTGTTGGCACAGGCCTGAATATTTTGTTTCCTCCAGCACTGAAAACAATGTTCAGAATGTTGGAATAAACCATCATTTACAGGGTGCCATTTGTTTCTCCTCTGTTTTTCTTCAGTTACTCCTCCCCATTTCCACCCTCCCTACCAGTCACTTGAGGGCAATAACCCATATTGCTTTTATGAGGCCGGAGTCAAGAGTGATGACATCTCTGCATACTGGACATTGTACTATTACACAGACAACTTCCGCTTATTTCCACCTGAATTGTTTCAGAAGCCCAGATGTTGAATAGAGTGGATACTTGCCCAGAACATCTAGCCCAAAGTAGAATTAAAATTTACATGTCCACTTTCCTTCCAGCCCAGCCTGAATTTATGGATCTCAAGGTTAGAATGTCTAGGTATTGGCTAGTTTTCCCTTTTAGCACAATTCAAATATTTGAGAGGACAATATATTGCCAATCTACAATTCACAGATTCCTCTTTCCCCAAGTCAGGTCCCTCTTATGGGAGACAGACCTCCACAAATCCCACAGGCATGAGTCCTTCCCACGGGCTGCAGTTCTTCTCTAACTGCTTTGGCATGGGTCCCTCCCTCAGGTGTGCAGTCCTTCAGGAGCAGCCTGCTCCAGCACAGGCTTCCCACAGGGTCACGGGCTCTTCAAATGCAGCTGCCTGCTCCAGTGTGGGGTCCTCCCTAGGCTGCAGGGGAGTCTCTGCTCCCCCATGACCCTCCGTGTCTGCAGGGCACAACCAGCCTCACCATGGTGGGCACCACAGGGGCATGGAGGACTAAAGAGGAATCTCTGCTCCAGACACCTCCTCCCTGCCTTTCTGCACTGACCTGGGTGTCTGCCTGGTTGTCTCTTTTATATCCCACTCTCTCTCCACACTGTTATCTCCACTTGGTTTCCACTTCCACTGCTGCTTCTCTCTTGGTGTTTTCCTCTCTTAAATATGTCAGTCACAGATGCACCAACTGGCTTGGCCAAGGTCAGAGGGGGGTCCGACTTTGAAGCCATGGGAGCTTTTCTCAAAGCTTCTCACAGGTGCCATCCCTGTGGCCATTTCCCCGCTACCAAAACCACCCACCACAGGAAACCAGTGCAGTAATACATTAAATTAATTTTGCCCAGGTTGAATCCTTTTTGCCCATGATGGTAATTGATGAATTATCACTCCCTGTACTTATGTTGACCCATAAGCCTTTCATTCTGCTTTCTCCCGCCATGTGTCCAGCTGAGGAGGGCAGTGATGGAGACTCTGTGGTGGGCACCGGTCATCCAGCCAGGGTCAACCTACCACAGTTCTCCGATGACTTTCACAAAATACTTACCTTAGTCATGTGATAAGAATTAGACATTTGTGAGACATTAGACATTAAGAATTAGACATTAGACACATTAGTGTTTCTTCCACTCAGTGCCAAAACGCCCTCTTTTATTGGTGTTCTTTAGGAAATGTAGAAAGCCTAGCCCACTTCTGCAATTTTTTTCTAAGTATGTTAGTGTTGTTGGAGGATCTTACACTCTTTTTTTTTTTTTTACATCACCTATGATAAAGTTCTGTCATTCTGGCTTGTACAAAGGCTAATAAGACCTCTACACCAAGAAGACTTAACAAGTTCTCTATAATCTGCTATGAGTATGAACAAAACCAGTGTTATTTGTTGCAACCTAGACTTTTTTGTTAATGGCTGTTATAGTATGGATTTTCTAACACTCAGGGAAAACACCAGGCAATAATATGATTTTATTAAATAATGCCAAACTGCAGCAACTGAAATAAAAGTGGTTTTATGGCAGAAAAGGGAAACTGTACTTTCCCATCACCCATGAGTCATTTGGACAATATATAGTATGCTATTTTCTTAAGGTTTTTTTTTTTTAATCCTTACAGTATGAAACCGTCAAACATCTTTCATTCCTTATGGAAGAATGAAGATTTGTAAGTTTTAATATATGAAAAATACCAATGTTTTTTGTGGGATAGAATCTCTCAATTTTTATTAGAATTGTCTATCACAATTTGTACACAAGTAGATCCTAAGGGAAAACCATACTAAAGAGAAAACTGAAGTTTATCGTAGTTATTTTACAAACAGAATCAAAATCCAGCATAAGATTGTCTCTGGACAACATTCTGACTTCTTTTAGAATAAACCTAAAATAATAATAAGAATACACCACATAAAATAATTAGCAATAAGGCTTCATAACTAAATTCCTGTTCTATTTCAGCAGACAATATGAGCTACACAGTTTGGATTGACATGTAAAAAAAATTTCAATATGATTTTTACATCATACTATTAGAAATAATACTGACCATAAGAAATACGTCTTCATCTTTGACAACATCTGAACAATTTCATACTAATGAAGATGATAAACAACTATTGCTTATGTAAAGTCAAATATCAGTTTAAATAATATGCATGCCTAACATAATTTTAAGCTCTCAGAAGAAAGACATTTCCTGAAAATACTCTGTATTATTTTGCAGTCTTGAAATACACTTAATTTCTTAAGTGGTGGGCTTTTTCCTCCACATAAAATGTGCAAGTGTAACTTGTCTGCTAAAAAACAGGGCTACAGAATCAGAAGAACAAAAAAGAAAATAAAGAGAAAAGAAGAAACTACCATTTCTCAGAAATTTTTTATTTCATCAAATCTGGTATTTCTCTTTTGCACTTTTAATCAGTATTTCTTTCCCTCAGATCATATAATTCAACTGTTTCTATGTATGGATAGATTCTGTCACTGCTTATTACTACTCCTAATCATTGTAATGAATGTTTTGAAGTGTTGCTTTTAATTAGGATGCCCCTGGTATAATTCCATTTCTAGATGGAAGGAAACACACTGAAGTTCATAAAATATTCTAATAAATGATCCATGCAGATTAGCTTTCACTGTCTGAGTCTATAAAGACAATCAAGAAAGCTCATACAAATTAAATAAAATTACACATTTTAAATGGATTAATTAGATTACATTAAACATTTTTTGTGACTCTTTTCTTGGCAAGGAAAGGATTCTTTATTCAACTTAGCTCTCTTCATTTCCAGGTGAATTAGAACCCCTTCAATTTACTTCAGTTCCTACTTTGAATGTTTACACAGGGAGCTAATAGTGTTTAACTAGTCCTACATAAATCAAAGTTGCTAATTGATTTGAATTAATTTCACTAAGCATCTCTCTGTAGATAAACCCTAAAGAGAAATATCTTGACAACTGGAGGTTCAATTCAAGATAAATAAAGGAAGGTAGAAGGGTTAATAGCTTTGTGAAGCTTTAGATTCTTTTCTCCCGGACTGCTTCCATGCTTCTGTGTTTTTATCTAGGACTAATGAAGAACAGGTCAATTATGACTCAAATTCTCACATAGTATGTCTTACATATTTACATAAGAAGGCAATTGTTCCATCAAACAGGTCACTGTACATGACAAGATTTGTCAAATCTGCTTCTTAGAGACTATTTGACTCCCTAGAAATGGGATATTTATACCAGAGAAATTACTGCATTTAGTTCAAACCCGGAAAAGCCACCTTACTTGATGCAGATATCTAATACTCTCTATATCTGTTGCAGGAGATCATGCCTTTTTTTTTTTTGTAACCATTGAATGTGAGTATGGCTTCATCTTTCCTGTCACATGCCAGTCCTATGCTTAAAAGGAGTGCTTATGCTTTAGACTTTGAGATGAAGGAAGTTATGAACTATGTTGTCTTGCTTTTTTTCCCATTACATTATTTAATTTTTTATTAATTTACTTCTTTATGCTGACAGGCTATAGACTAAATCATCTCTGTCATTACCAAAAGAAAAAAAAAAAAAGAATTGACAATTTCTGTGTCCCCACAACTAAGATTTTTCACACACTGAAATAACATGAAGTCCAATTTCAGAGCATGGAATATGTGATAACATTCTGCAAACTTGCTCTGAGTGTTCTGAGGAACGACAGACTTCTGGCATTTTTAAATGAAAGTTAACTATTCATAGAATCACAGAATCATAGAATGGTTAGAGTTGGAAGGGACCTTAAAGATCATCTAGTTCCAACCCCCCTGCCAGGGGCAGGGACACCTTCCACTAGACCAGGTTGCTCAAAGCCTCATCCGGCCTGGCCTTGAACACTTCCAGGGATGGGGCATCCACAACATCTCTGGGCAACCTGTTCCAGTGCCTCACCACCCTCTCTGTGAAGAACTTCTTCCTGATATCTAATCTAAACCTCCCTGGTTTCAATTTAAACCCGTTACCCCTTGTCCTCTCACTACAGGCCCTTGTAAAAAGTCCTCTCCCAGCTCCTTGTAGGCCCCCTTCAGGTACTGGAAGGCTGCAACAAGGTCTCCTCGGAGTCTTCTCTTCACCAGTCTGAACAAGCCCAATTCTTGCAGCCTTTCATCATAGGAGCGGTGCTCCAGCCCTCTGATCATCTTTGTGACCCTCCTCTGGACTCGCTCCAATTGGTCAATATCCTTCTGATATTGAGGGTTCCACAGCTGGATGCAGCACTCCAAGTGGGGTCTCAAACATAGAATCACAGAACAGTTTGGGTTGGAAGGGACCTTAAAGACCATCTAGTTTTAACATCCCTGCCATTGGCATGGACACCTTCCACTAGACAATAAATGCATCAAAAAATTAATGGTGACCTACAGTTGCCCAGCAATTTCTTTTTGCTCTTTAATTCATTGTAACTTCCTATATGTTAAACTAAACCCCTTTTACAACTCATTAATTGTATGAGCCTTCCACTTCATTACCTGGGATAATAAATTAGTTTCATAAAGTTTGCCAATTTTCACCAGTGTGTTTTCAAATTTACAATTTCTGGCCAAGCTTATAGAATTTCAGTCACTGATTCACATATGTTGAAAATTTTGTTGAATTTTTATCAGGATTTTGACAAGGTAATGGCAATGAAATAATTCTGGACATACTTCCATAATGAATCGCTTTTTACTGATCATGGAACATCTGCTACCTCAGTTGCTAGATTTATCTTCCCATTTTTAGCTCACTGATTATAGGTGTTATTAGCAGTCCCCTTAAAACATATGGTAAACCTTACAGGAACAATTTTTCATCAACTAATCTTATTTTTATTTCTGTGCTTAGTTATTAATAGATAGCCATCTATTTCTTTACACAAAGACTGATTATTGCATTACTTGGTGCAGTTATAATAAAATATAAATAAAAGTTATAATAGGTGTTATCCTTCATTATAAATTAACACACATTATAAAATGTACAAGGAATTGTCTCTGTTGGGTGTGGGACTTTCTCTTTGAGTTCTGATTATTGAGGAGAATGTATAAACATCATAAAAGACAAACTGCAGTATAATAGATGAATAACTACCAGGCATAGACTACTACATATCTCTAGATACTGCACTCAAAAGATATAATAGAAGGAAAATGAAGGGTCAGAAGACCCATAGTTTGAAGTTTTATACAAAATTTCCTCTGCAATTTTTAATATTTTGATTAATTTTAAAATTATTTACATCTGTAAAAAATAAAAAGTATGAAATAAAGATGATTTTTACATTTAATTCATTTCTCCTTGTTTACTGGAAATAAGCATCACTTGGAAAATTATTTTAGCTTTTTAATTTTTTTTACGGAAGTGTATCCATTTTTAATTCTATATTTACAATGTTGAATTCAGTGATTCATAAAAATGTTATTATGAACACCTACTGTCAGAAATTGCGTATTTGCACCTTATGCTGGAAGAATTTCATGTACATTCAGGGCTGATTATTACCTTTGCTCTGTGATCTTGGACGGTTTACCAGTTTGTTGAGGAAGAGCATATATGTGTGAACAGCATATATGTATAATTATTTTCAGGTATCTATGTTTTCTTAATGCTTTTATATGAACTGAATTCAGCAAGAGGGCAAAAAAAAAAAAGAAAACAACCCCCCAAAACAAACCAAAAAACCAACCACACACCAAAAAACCCCTAACAACAACAACCACAACAACCAACCCAAAACCAAAACATTGAAGAAATCCTGTGGGAAAATCAGGATGAAACACACAAGTTCTGTTGAATAGTTTTTGCATATTTCTATAATTTTGTCAGCTGTGATAAGGAAAAATGTTGTTGGATAAGAAAGAGGACTTTTATTCAGGTAATTAAAACTATAAACTAAATAGGTCTTTGAAAATGAGGTCCCACTGCAAAGCTGTTTCTTCAGTGTATGATCTAAAAGACTCAAGGAATTAATAGTTTAATTGCCTACTCAATTTTTGTGGCAATTTCAATTGGAAGAATACCATTGTACAGAGAGAAAGCTAATCTGAATATTTTATACATGATCTCTTAAAAACACATTTTGCTTTTAAGAGTTGTCAGCTGCACTCTGCTCTGACTTACGCTGCTGACACTCAGGAGGAAATTTTTTAAACAGTAGTCAATGGGTCTTTCTGAAAATCATGTATATTTTTAAAATGTTTCAAACTGGATACCTGAACAGGAGAGGAGAGGAGAGGAGAGGAGAGGAGAGGAGAGGAGAGGAGGGGAGGGGAGGGGAGGAAGAGAAGAGAAGAGAAGAGAAGAGAAGAGAAGAGAAGAGAAGAGAAGAGAAGAGAAGAGAAGAGAAGAGAAGAGAAGAGAAGAGAAGAGAAGAGAAGAGAAGAGAAGAGAAGAGAAGAGAAGAGAAGAGAAGAGAAGAGAAGAGAAGAGAAGAGAAGAGAAGAGAAGAGAAGAGAAGAGAAGAGAAGAGAAGAGAAGAGAAGAGAAGAGGAGAAGACAAGACATGACAAGACAAGAAAGACAAGACAAGCAAGACTATTGTCTCAGTGATCAGTCCAGTAAACTACCTGTTGCAAGCTATTAGTAGAAAAGTAAGTCATAATTTCATATTCTAGCTGTAGTTGTTGCTACTAAAACTCAGTGTTAGCTAGTATATAGGAAAAAAGGGCTTTTACTCAATTATTTGAAAAAAAATGAAAATAATTGAAAAACAATATGCACTTTATAAATTCTGCAAATGGTTATGTGTAACTAATGATGTTATATTTATTCAAATTTTGTCTAAAACATAGGTACTGTGACTAACCATTTTGCACTACCTTTTCTCAATTTATCTGTGCATAGCTGTGTTTATGAGATCAGTAAAGAAACATAAATAATACTTCTGGTTTTGTGCAGAACTGCAAATTAACATGAACACTTGCGGATTTGTTATTTCTAAAAACATATGGAAATTATATATGCGTAGTTTGAACATATAATTGCAAATACTGACCATATGTTATTTTGTCACAGATTTACATTTTCTCCTCAACACTGTTAAACAGTAAAGAAATGTATTTATTGTTTCATATGTTAAAATCATAAAAATAAAAACATACATTTCCTTAGCACTTTTGAAACCAAATGTTAGAAAATAATGACCAAATGATGTTCATAAATGACAGTAGCACCACCATTTTCTGAAATTCATCAGTCTGGCAATTAAATGTAAAGATGACAAAGGTTTGGGGTAGTGTTTTGGCTATTTGTTGTGTTTTAGATTACCACTGTGATTAGTATATGGGAAAGCTATATTTAATAAGGTGTGTCTATTTAATATATTCTGTAAAAAAACCAACCAAACAAACAAAAAAAACCCCAAAAGACTAACAGAGAGTCTCGTGGATTGTAACCATGAGCTGTTACTGGTTTACCAATCCTAGTTCTGAAGAACACCAAGAATTAAGATACATGTTTCTAAAGAGTCTTTATAAGTCATATGGTGTTTATGTGAGTTTTGTTTTTTCTAATATATATTTTTATTAAATAGTAAGCCAAAAAATTCTACATGTCTCCCTTCATTTGTGAGAAACTGACTTTATTTTGAATTTGTGTTCTTAGTACCCTTATCTTTCATCTTATGTGCTTCATTTATTTTGCCAAATTCACAATCCCTCCTTCCATAGCTACTGAATACAGCTTCATGGCTCAGGGTCACAGACTGTTTGAGCTCTTTGACCCTGCAGCATGACTGAAGAAAGTGTGAAAAACCCTACTGAACATTGGCAAAAAACCTCAATTACCCTTGTGTTTTTCATTAATTCATTTCTCATAAGGATATTATGTATGATAGATATAAAGAACATATAAATATATAAGCAAGTGTATAATCAATATAAAAAAATAGTATTTTTCAAGTGAGAAATTGGGACTTGTGAGCTGAAAACCTACAATAGCTTACACAATATTGTTAAATTTATTTCAAAAAATTGAATGTCCAACATTTCTCCTCTAACTGATTTGTCGGTTGTGGATTACAACAGAATTTAGCTGCCCTTGCAGTCAAGAATATTTGACCAGAAGCTCCCTATCGCCCTCCATCACATACTTCCAGAATACCATTGGCACATACACTCCAGTCTAACAAATTACGTTTAGAGGAATTAGCCTGAGTGAACTGTAGTGCAGGTGAAAGAGAAGTCTTAGAATGACTTACTTATGTATGTGTTGTTATTAAAAAAAAAAAAAGATTTTGTGGATATATATATACATATACACTCATTTATAAAAGAGAGCAGTGCTTCACAAAAGCTAAAAAAAAAAAAAAAAAAAAAATATTTTCTCTCTCAGTTAACCAAGCAAATTTTTAGCAAAGTTGAAAGACAGATTTCCCTATTTTATCATCCTCTTCATTATACTAAAAGCCTGTCACAATGAAAATAAAATAAGAACAAAGGCAAAATGTATTTGTTATTGCAAGGTTTAATTAATTTTATTCTTATCTTCTAAGGAGTCTGATCAAGTCCTTTTCAACTCTGAGGGCACCTTTAAACTGACTTCTGTATGAATTAGATCAGACCTTGAATCTTTGAAAGATTAGTATACTCTACTAGAGCTAGATAATAGTTTTCCTTTTAAGCATCCTTTACATAATAAATTAGACAAGTTTGATAAATGCTATGTTTTTGGAAGCTTATACATCAGTTCCTATCAGTTTCATCTCTAACTTGAGTGGAAATTTATGCCTTTAACCAAGGTAAAAACTTGATAAAAAATGGGAGCTTGATAAGTAAGGAAAAAAAAAAAAGTTTGGATATACCCTTGGGTCATGAATAACAGACAAACATTTCTACAGTGATATCTGAATGCTCAGAACATTAGTGTCTGTTCTCCTATTTCTTAAAGGAGGTGGTAACTGAATACATCTGCTGGTCTTTAATGCCACATTATCTTACCATCAAGGAGTAAAAACCTGCTCTAGATAAGGACTGAGGGCTCAATTCACTTGAGTGAGTATAGGTGTGCAGTGCCTTTTGAGACTCCTCAAGGTATACAGCTGGGCTTGTGCCTTATGTGTTCATCCTCTGTGGTCAGCTCAGAAACTCTAAAATATCTCATAACATTCCCTACCTGTGCTTGGGTAAGTAAGTGAATTGCTCCCTGTGTGTCATTACTGTTTCTGTTTTCAGTTTCAGAAAAAGAAAGAATTGGTTTTGAAGCACTATGAAGAAAAATATTTCATCAGGTTTATAACTTGGATCAGTGGCACTAAAAGATAGAAGCTTTTTGAGTGCATTTAACACATCTGAATAGTTTTACAGAGACACTGGGTTAATTCCAGTAAATTAATCTCTATTCCCATTGGGTCTCAGATAATTCCTTAGGGTTGCCAGCCAAACAGTGTTTTGAAACAGTATGTCATGGAACTCTTACATGACCCAACTTTAAAATAGTTTAAACCAGTAGATAGGCTTTTCTTCAGTATAACCATCACTTTAAAATTAAATTCAAACAGAAAAGTCAAAATGGAATCTGCTATGAACTTACACAACATTCCTGAATGTTTACAGAAGTAAAACAATGAGGTCTTCCTATATTCTTTCTACATAGAACCACATTTAAAACTGTAGTTTGTAAAATACCAAAATCCAATGTGATACAGAACATTGGAAATTTATATCTGTGTTCCTTCCAAGGAAGTTAAAGAATCATATTTTTAGATATCTCTGCTATTCTAATAGTAGAAGCCATTAAACATATGTGATTGCTGAATAAAGAAGCAAATCAGACATATTTTCTTTCAGGGAACAGATCTGTAGCAGTTGTTTCATGACAGAAAAAGCAAATAAGAATTCAAAATAACTGAAGTTACTGGAAGTCTAATAAATCACAATTAGAGTCTGACTGATTGATGCTTTAATACTTCTTGCATCAAAGGATATTTTTGGAACATATTTGAGTTAATCATCATGATCAGCCATTGTGATATGTTGGACAGAATAGTTTTAGCAATAAATGAGTCATGAGTGCTGTAAGAAAGAGGGTTGTCATCTGCCTTTCTCTGCAGCCAGTCTGAGTACTGTAGAGGCACAGAAAGGGGCAAATAGTGTACACAGAGGAATGAACTAATAAAAATTGAAATGTAAGTGTTAATTCGTAGTATTCAACACTGAAAACAGCTATGAAAGTTTACAAAAACACATTTTGAAAAGTATGCTAAAGTATCTTCATAATGTTGCAATACACAGTTCACTTGCTATTCCCTCCTGATAGGTTGGTAGTCAAGTTAGCAGCAATTTTTGCTTCCTCCTTATGCTCTTCAGCTCCTGTAGCCAGTCATCCTTTCAAAGCCTTCTGAAAGATCATCTATTTTAATATTTTCTTTCCAAACTACTTCTATTGTGTGCTTCAGGAGGAAAATAAAAAGGAAGAACCTCCTTTAATTCATTAAGAACTGTCTTAAGAGAGACCGTTTCCCTAAATGCGCTGGCAGTCATCTACTTGTAACTAATTAGCAAGCAATCTTTTGTCTACTAGAAGAATGAAATGCCCCTCTCTTTGATGAATGCTTAGCATTACCCAGTAAGGAGCATATCTTTCATTCTTTTCTTACATTGTGATTACAATAGATTTTACATTTAAAACATGGTACAAACATCTACACTGTTTAGTTTTCTGTTGTATTTGACTGAGAGTAGCTACAGCAGCAATCAATTGCTTTGGAGTAGTAACTGCTAAGGGGTTTATTCAAGCTCGTTTAAATGGAACAGAACTACAGTGATTTCCGAATGAACCATAAACTTTTGTGTAGGTTTAGTAAATATTTCATCTCTGTGATTATCCTTCTAATACAGAAGGTATTCTCAGATTTAAAAAAAAAAAAAAAACAACACGAAACAAAAAAAGCCCTTAAAAATAACACTAACTTATTCTTTACATGAAGAGGGTTATATTAGACTTTATTCCTTCATGCAAATTTCTGTTAAAATGATCTTTCTGAGTTCACACTGTATGGTTGCAGTTAATATTTAAATTTTCTTAATATTAAATTTACTTTTGATATTAATTGTTTTTCTCTTTTCTTTATGTTAGGTATGGATATTATTTTAAATGTCATTAGAATCAATGAGTAGGGTTTAGGTGTAGGAATAGAAATTTTATTGTGCAAAAATTCTCACTTTATGTAAATTCTGCTTTGCATGTTATGAAAAAATATGCTTTACACAGGAAGGGAGAACAGCTGAGCATACACTTTTATTAACCTCCTACACTATTCTTTAGACTGAAACATTAGATTTCACTTAGCCATGTATGAAATAGGGCTATCTGGTGCATAAATTTGACTACATGTACAAGGCATTGCCTCACTGGACCCAAACTAAGTGTTATTGCAGACACAGGGCTTTCTGATTCTTGGATTTTATGCTCTTTGTGAAGAGGCTTTGTGGAAAACGTGGCAACAAGTTGAACATGAAGCAGCAGAATGCCCTGGCAGCAGTGAAGGCCATCAATATCCTGGGCTGTATGAATGCAGTTGAGGAAATTGACTCTCTCCATTTAGTCTCTACTCATGGCATATTGAAAACAGCACCTCCAGTTTTGGGCCCCCAAAAAGGAAAGGCACTAATAAACTGGAGTGAGTTCAGCATAGACCCCCACCACCACCCCCGATGCTCAGAGGGGTGGATCGCTTGCCCCATGAGAAGGGACTAAAGGCTCTGGACTTACTGAGTCTGGAAATGAGATGGCTTGGCGGGGCAGAGTGGAAGAGGGCCCCACAACATTCCCCCACACCTACTAGGAAGCGATTGAGGAGCTGAAGCCAGGGTCTTCACAGCAATACATAGCAGCAGGATGAAACTGAAAGAAGAGAGGTTAAGAACAGGGATAAGGAGACCCTTTCCCCCCAGGGGAGGGGCCAGGGCTGGACAGGGGCACAGGTTTCCCAGCAAGCCTGTGCCATCTCCATTCTTGGAGATTTCGGAGCCCTGATGGGGCACAGCCTCTGAGAAGCCTGTGCTGAGCTCACAGCTGGCCCTCCCTAAGGGGGAAGGTGAACTGGAGACCTCCTGATGTCCTTTCCCACCTGTGTCATCCTGTGATCCTATCATCTTAGAAACTTAGGAATACACAGAACTATATAATATCCCTCTAAGGAAATGCTAATACCAAGTTTTATCTTGTATTTTCTGTTAAATTTAAATCAGTTGTTGTCCTTGATTAAGGACAATCTAAGACTTTACCTGTAAATTATTCCACTGTAAGGATGTCCTGTCTACTGTAGATTGCAAATGTAATAATTAAGGATAAAGTTATGTACTGGAATATATCTTCTTAAATCTCTGCCCTTCAGGTTACTCTGGCAATATATTTAATCATAATACTGGATTTAATAGAAGAAATATATTCTCATCTCAGAATTTATTCTTTGCATAGTGAAAATAGCATGACAGTTTATTAAAAGCTCCTGAAGTTCTGAAGATTTTGTTCTTTATTATTGTTGTTCAGGAAATGTTTATTGACTCAAACTTCATTATCACAGTGTTATTATTCTGTTAACATGAATATCTCTGAGCCAAAATCAAAATCTGATGAAACTTATATCTTTGTGATGTTTTTGTATTTTTTCTGTTATGAAATATAATGCAATTTTCATAACTGAGATTTCTTAAATAACTTAAGAAAACTTAAATATCCCACATTCCAATAACATTTTAAAACAACATTACTGGAAGGGCATATTTTAATTTGCAGCACTTCTCAGTTAAGTCTATATAAATTTTGCAGCTGACCTCAGTGTGAAGAATTTCTTGACAAAAATAAGATCACACGTTATAGACCTCAAGTGAAGTCAAGGTCTACACTTAAAAACTTCTCAAAGATTACATTAATATTTGATAAAATAAGGAAATAAACAACAAAATACACAAAAAAGGTTCTTTAAATAAGGAGTGTATTGATTTGTATGCATATTTCATATAATTTTTTACCTTTAATTTTCCAGTGTTATTTTGAAGCTCCTGTAGAATTGAAAGAATAGCTAGTCATGTGCATGGTATGTTAATCTGCTGACCCTCAAGTTTATTTTGCATAATAAGTAAATCACTCTCTCTAATCAAAAGTACTTTCTTGCTGAGCAACGTTATTGGTGAATTTCAGTTCCCTACTGACAATCCTTTATAATAAAAAGGGATTATTAAATTTTGATTAACATCAGATTATACTCATTTTATCCACCAACTGACATTTCTGCTAATTGAGGATAAATGCACTAGTCAAATACCTCCCCAAAACATAGAACATATTAAAAGTCTCAGCACAAGCTGAAAACCTAATTAATATTCATTGTGTTTCCTGGAAGCGACTGGTTGCCTAAACCAGAGTCTTGCAGATAAAGTTGAAATTGCAGACTCTACAATATCACTATTTGGCACATTTCTCTTGAATTATTAAATAGAAGTGATATATCTAAAGTTATTAGCAAAATGTTAATGTAATGACTTTAGTCATTACAGACCTTCTTGTGATAAACTATGCTCCTGTGCAGTCATTAAAGAACACCAGTCAAATGTTGATTTCCTGGTCAGGAAAATTTCACACACACTTAAAAAATGGCAACAGAGTAAGAAGTACAGAACTGCACCTCTTTTCTGGTAGTAGTGAATAGTATTGGTAAAAAAATGGACATATTTCTTTCTTTTATTATTTTCATCAAGCCTGAGTAGAAACCTTAGGGAAATAATTATCACAAATGACACGTGGGTTTGTTTGTTTATTTGGTTGTCTGGGTTTTTTATGAAGCCACTTGCCCCAGTGCTTCATTGTCATGCTCTACAATGGTTATATTTTTATGTAAAATATTATTATTCTAAAAGGTTTCAATTACCTAAAATACAAAGTCCTTCTTTCAAATCTTTTTTCCTTCACAGTTTAATAATCAGCTGCTTAGCTATTTCTCAGTTTAGATAAAGAAGCAAGGAACTGCAGCTTTTAGATAATAGCTACAAAAATTAAGCTGAAAGAAGAGCTCTTTCTTTCCAAGGATAGACAAATGGATGATCTCCAATATCTCTTTTTGTTAAGAACAGGGCAGATCACATCATCAAATGCACAACACTGACACTTTCTCATGTAACTGCAACTGTCATAAAGATAATATTGATTTAGACAAAGGAGAAAAAGGTTGAAGAAAGTCTATGCCAAATTAAATACCAGTTTATTGTGTCACTGATTATGAATACAAGTATATTACTGGATTTATTTGTCCAGCTAATCTCTGGAATATGCGTTTCTTAAGTAATCATCTTTTTGTTTGTATTAAAAATTAAATTAGAATGGAGTCCAATTGAAATATAATTAGCAATTCAAATCAGATTCAAATTTGTGAAAGGTACCCTGAGTTTTGATTGTAGATGATTCACAGCTATGGCAGGAATTTTAAGGCTTTGGACTTTTTTAACATTTTTCTTTCCATATGCTAGATAAATCCAGCCACCCAGTATTTTATAGTAAGAAGTTTCACATCAGTCTAACAATATGTTATCAAATGAGTTGTAAATCTCTGTTACTATTTTCTGACAGTATAAAATTATTGGTAACAAATTAATTATAATTAATGGCAATTAATTTTAAAGTAATAAGAATATTTTTTTCAATTAGCCAGGTAAACTGTAAAACCTTCATTGCATATTATGGTAAAAAACACAAAAGTTACTATTCTTCCAAAACTCACAAATTCACTTACATCCTGATTATGATTTTCATTTCATTAAGAGTATTTTCACCTGGTTTATACTTTGTGACATTTTGATTCAGATTTTTCCCTTGGGAATTTTGTTAATCATGGCTTGGCTGAGAAAACAGAAGGAAAAAGGAACATGTATTCAAAGATATCATAACTTGATGCACCAAAGACAGTATTCTGTTCAGACTGTGGCTGTCACAGTTGACTGCTATTCTCTGTGCTTGTAGTTTTCTTTTACCAAACATTTAGGAGGAAGATGTTTTTTCTAGCTGAAAAAGATATGCTAATTTCATTACTATTGCTATTATAACTCACTGAAAAACTCTTGTTCTTAGTTTTTAAAAATATAAGTTGCCATTATGGGAAACAAAATCTAGCAGGGCATGTTCCACTACTTTTTAAGAAAGAAATAAGAGAACAGAGTTTTAATACTGTCAATATTTTCTAGGATTCTCCGTTTAGAACATGAGATTTGTTGGAACATGAGCAGAATGGAATGAAGGATTCCAGCTGTGAAGTTTCCTGATTAAACTATTCCTTTTTTGTTTAAATTGGTCAGAACTAAACAGACATAAATAAGCTGTCCTGCATGCTCAAGCTGTATATTGCTCAGCTATGTGCATATAGGACAAAGCATATGGAAGAACAATAGCATTATAAAAGCACCCTGCATTTATTTGATACAGCTGGCTCTACATAATGTTCCTGTAGCATAAAAAACTGTAGCATCTGGCCTCTTGCTGTCCTTCTTTCAGTTCTAATTGTGAGTCTAATTTATAACAATGTGACCTAGCTATCCTGACAAAAGCCATGGGCAAAGCATTCACTTTGTTCAAACTCAGTAATCCTTTCAGAAGAATTTAAACTTCTGGGTTTTCCCATAAAGGTTCTCATTTGGGAAGAAAGAAGAAGTGCTATTACCTTGAACCTGGGCACTTCAGGGAGACAACTGCTTAAGTTACAAATGTTTGAATCCCTGCAAAAATGTTGGTATCATTAGAAGTGGAAAGCAGCAATTTATTCAAGTTCTAACATCTCTTTTGCAGCTCTGTCCTCTCTAAGGAGGTCTGCACAATCTGCTTCCACCATTATCTAAATAATAATCTTTAAGGACTTTATCAACAAACTAATTGTTTTCTATTAACTAAAGAAGTTTACAGTGCCCACTAATATAGTCTGAAATTACTGAAACTCATATGAACATCAGTAGCTTAATTTTGACCTGTGGTACTCAACAAAGCCATTGTTAAACAGAACTGCTCGTGAAAACATGCACTCTAATGCTTTTATTGTCATTCACTATTTCAAAAAGTAACCATTCTGAATATCATTATCAGAAAACATCACAAGAACATATTCTCTAGTATGTACAGTTATGATGATCTTGGTGGTATTCCTACAGTTAGATGGGACTATTACTGCTACAGAAGGTTATAGATTATTCCTGTTAGAAAGGATGTCAAGGTCTTTTTCAAGAATAAAATAGTCTTTCTTAATGAAGACCTCTTTACATATATTTATTGAATGTAAAGAAAACACCCAGAGCAAAATGAACTTTTGTTCTGAAATTGTGTTGAAATATTTTAGAAGCAACAACTTAGGATACATTCTGTTATTTCTTTTTTCTGATGAAACACACACAAGCACATAATCAAGTTCTTATTTCAAGTATAATGACAATTCAACTTGACAGATATATTTGTTGAATTAGTATATAATACATTTAGGGAGACAGACATTGAAATATCATTGGAAGCCCAACCTTTATTCAGAGCAAAATCAATCTACAAAGTGATTTGTTTGCTGGGTTTTAGCAATGTTTAACATTTTAGCACCCTGATTGGAGGCTAGAATCTAGAATTACAAGTCAGGCACCTGAATTGCAGATGTATTCATAGAATCACAGAAGGGTTTGGGTTGGAAGGGACCTTAAAGAGCATCTAGTTCCAACCCCCCTGCCATGGGCAGGGACACCTTCCACTAGACCAGGTTGAATAGAGCTGAGCCCATTCAGGTAGGACTCATAGCAAGCACATTCATGAATAACTTCAGCCTGCATGAAGGAACCACATTGGAGAATTTAATGGAGGACTGTCTCCCATGGGAGGAACCCCAAACTGGAGCAGAGGAAGAGCATGAGGAGTCCCTCTCCGAGGAAGAAGGAGTCACAGAGACAAATTTTCACGAACTGACCACAGTCACATTCCCTGTATCCCTACTCCTTTGAGGGTGAGGAAATAGAAGAGTTGGGAACAAAGGAGTGAAGTTGAGTCTGAGAAGGAGGGGAAAAGAGAAATATGTTTTAGTTTTGTCTTTGTTTCTTGGTATCTTTAACTGGCAACAAATTAAATTAATTTTCCTCAAGTCAGGCTGTTTTGCTCATGATGGTATTTAGCAAGCTATCTCCTTGTCCTCATCTTTATCCACTAGCTTTTTCATCTTATTTTGTTTACAAAAAAGAGGTGAAAAGGAAGAATCAAATTAGATGGGGTGCAACAAGTTTGGGAAAGTGGAGTGGAAATGAGAGGATAAAAAGGGCTGTTATAATTTCAATAAGATGTGGTCAGCACACTTGTCTGGCTACAGCTGTTGCTCATCAAAACTGTTGTTCTGCCTTCTTGTTAAACTTCCCTAGCTCCTGCTGTGCCATCTTACTTTATGCTGTGTTTGGGTGAGTGCACGATTCACAATTGAAGCTTGATCTGCCAGTGAATGTGTGTACAGATTGAGCTGTCACCTAGGACTGATAGAATGGCTGAGCCTAAGATCTGATGGTGAGTATTAGGCAGTCTTAGAGCTCATGCTAATATCAAAAGATGTGCAAATGAATAAATATGAATATGAAAAAAGGATTTTAAACTGTGATCATGGGCATCCTATGATAGAGATCCATGTGCTCCAGAAGGTCCTAAGGATGAGGCAAATAAAATACTTGCCCTACATCCTGGGATTACAACAAGTTTCCCACACTTAGAAGAAGTTTTAATGCTAAGTCTTGTGTATATTTCAGATTCCTCCCTTAAACAAAACTATCATTAAATATAAACCATTAATTAAAAAAATACAGATGTACATTTACCTTAAAATGTTAACAGACATTTTCAAATAAAACATGCAGATTTTTTAAATGGTGAAATTTACTTATTAAAAGTTATGTAGCACAAGTGACTACTTTGCTTTTTGCCAAACACGCTTTGTGCAGCAAATTGTTTGCAGGGAAAATCTTCATTTTGTTCTTATTTTTTTCCTCCCTAAAATATCATTTGCATGTTATTTCAAATAACTCACTCTAGTAATTTTGTCAGTTTTTTAATGGCTTCTGTCCATTTTATAATTTCACGCATGACATTTTCCATTACCTTTAAGTAGCCAGTGGCAGTTATTTAGAGAGTTTTTCCCTTCAAAACATTTCCATGGAAACTAGAATTAAGTAGTCATTAAAATGGGGGAGTCCTTTTGTCCCTACTCTTGCACAGCCCTGACATCGCTGGAATCTACAATTAGATGTAGGAATCTGGAATCTACATGTGTGTGTGTGCAAGTGTGTGTGTATACATATATGAGTTGTGATGATGATAGCCTTAAAACCATAAAGATCAAGGTTTAGATAATTACTAGTTCTATACACAGACTGGCATAGCTGCTCCAATCCTTCTCAAGATTAAGGCACCAATAAACTTAAGAAATTTTTGTATTGCATTACCAAATAAACCTCTCCTCATTTGTCCAGTCAGCCCTGAAGAACAAAAAATGAACATAGGTGCTTGTGGGAAAAAAGGCCAGAACTAAATTTAAAATGTACTGTGGGACAAAAACCATAGAGTAAAACAGCAACAGATGCTAGGAAAAAGAAACCTTAGTATTGCTGAATATGAAAATAATTTGAAATTTAAATACCCTTTAACAAATATGACATGTGTAAAATAAAATGTTTGCCTTTTCAACTACTGAAACCATAAAATAAAATATTTTGTTGATCATTCATGGAGTCAAGAGCATAACAGACGTGGGACAGCTGCCAACTGTCTTTTTTGAAGAGGGAAGGATTGATAAATTTTCAAGCTCAAGGAACATGTGAAATGTGTACTTCTAGTTAGAGTGCATTGTGAGTTTCAGAAATATTAATTGCACTCTCCAAAAATGCTTAGCACTTAAGAAAAAGATAGTAACAACACAGCAAACTAGCAGTTACAACAAGTATGAAACCAATTGGTACCAGACATTGCCAAAAGGAAAGTGACCAAGACTAATCGTAAAATTAAGTCAGCTGAATACATTTAAGTACACTAATTGTGCCTGTAAGGTATATCTCATGGTCATTAAAAGCTTGAGGGTATCTGCCATCATGTGCTACAATTAAAAAGTCTCCTAGAAATTTCTTCCGAACAATCATCTTTTTTAAATATATCTGATTAATTGAAAGAGTTGATTTTCTTCTCCATAGCTGGTATGAGGTTAATTTCTGGATTTTCCCTGAGAATATTGATGAAGTGTTTTTTAGCTGGTGCTGGGGAGTGCTTGCAGCAATTCAGGGTCTTTTTCAGCTTCTGGTATTGCATCTGTGTTCTCAAATTTCTTGCTACAAGCAGTGTGTGGAGGGGACAGAGTTCAGACAGCTAACCCAAACTAACTAAAGGTTTATTTAAATTCATAGCACGTCATGAGTAGTATATAAACTGGGGCAGAGGGGAGCATAGATTGTTTGCTCATTTCTTTGTTAGCGAATTGGTGGGTCAGTTGGATTTCTTGGTTGCTTGCTCAGTCACGGGGCTTGCTTGGACTCTTCTGCAATCGCTCTCAGGCTCTTTGTCTCTGACTCTCGTTACTTGGGATCTGACTGTGCATCTGGCAGTGAGTGGTGAGCAATTGTATCATATCTTCTATTTTCTATTATTTCAATTACATATTATTAATAGCATTGTTAATATTATTAGTATCACCGAATAGTGATGATGAGTGGAGGGTGGGGCGGAGGTGTGCAAGTGGCTGTCTGGTACTTAATTTCTAGCCAAGGTTAAACCATGACATGTTTTTAAAGGGAAAAGTGGGTTTTCCACAACTGTATTTTTTCACACCGATGTTTCACCATGAATAGGCATTTAAATCAAAGCAAAAAAAAAAAAAAAAAAAAATTTCTTGAGGAACAAGAGGTGTAAAACAGAATAAAAAGAGTCACTTCAGATTTGTTCTGTGACCATCAGAGTTCCCTCACTGCCTTGTGAAAAAATGGAGTTTGGATTCCTTATGCTGTTGTCCTCTGCTAATGATAACAGTGTGCTCTTGTACCAGATATCAGATGTGAGATCAGTGAGGCTTGTGTGTTTAAAGTATATGTATTCTAAATGCACAACAATCTTACCTGAAACTGTAACAAATCAGGTACTTGGATTTCGGAGAATATTATGCCTACTTTTTGGCTGAGATTTTATTTAGAACTCAACTAGATATATTTCTGGTTGTGCAAAATACAAAGGAAGTTTTGTAGTGAAAGACTGATAATTAGATGATACTACAAAATAGCCCATTATCTTGGTTATTCAGAACTTACAGAAAATAAAATTTTTTTTTTAATATAATATCCTGTATTTAGTAGTACCAATTCCTATAAAGAAAATACTACCTTTCTACATTATTTCTCTTTTTGAACCCTGTTTCTATGGTAACTACTATAGTTAGGATTTGTTACAATGTTTTAGAAACATTATTCTGTTGGTTATTATAATTAGATGAATGTCACAATATACAGTTATTGGCCCAATGAAAAAATTGAAACCTTGGTTCCATATCTAATTATAGAAAATTCAGAGGAGATGAAGAGCTGAACTACTTAAAATTAAATTTCTGAAAATGTTGCAATGGTAAGAAGAGCTTTCAAATTGCAAAAATCTGCCATAACAGCTTCTAGTCCAAAAGAAAATTTAAATAATTAATTTGGCCAATAAAGAGAAAGACTGTTGTTTCACTCAGGAAATCATGATATTCAATAGACCCTTAACAGTGAAGTGTAAAACATAAATGCTGCTAAACTAAGATGAAGTTATATAATTTCAGTGGATGATTGCAATAGTATATTTAATAAGCATATCAATTTCATTTGAAAAATTCATGAATCATGCATAATATGACATTTCTCTTCCAAAGAACTTATTTCAAATCATGATATCACTGTAGGATCACATAGTTTTCATGGACAGGAGGTTTCTAAGCTGTTTCACAAAAATAAACATACAACCTAGCAGATGTAATTATGCCAGCAGTTATATCTACATCTGGACTTCAAGTAGACAGAAGCTGCCAATTTCAAACTAAACACTAGCAGTTATTTATTTGATTATTTGATTGGTTGGTTTGGGGTTTATTTTTAGTTTTAATACTTAAGCTTTAGTATTATGTTAAATGTTTGTGTTGTTTTCTTTTTTTTTTTCATTTTCTTCATCTATTTAATTTGTAAATATATTTCAAAAATTGAAAATAGAGCAAATTGCGGTTTCTCAAGATAAGCATGTCTTCAGGCACTTTGTAATGGTTTAGAGTATATGGTCATGATTGCTTCTTCCATCCACAGAAAGCACATTATAAGTTCTGAATCATAGAATTACAATTAAGTTAATGTTTAGAAATCATGAAGCATAGACCATTTAATGTGCAGAATCACACACAAACTCTCTTTTCTGCTGGTAAATGAAAGACGGTTGATCTCAGAGAAATCTCATGCTAATTTATGAGGTTGACAATACATTTTGCCCACTATACATTATGATTTCTTTGCTGAGAATCTCTGTGGAATCAATTAGGTTATGCCCTTATTTATTTCTCTATAAATAGACAGGTCCAAACAAATTGTCATTGCTTAGAGGAATATCAGTTACAGATAACTTTTATTTATATTAAAAAAACAAACAACAAAACCCCAATATATTAGCTCATCGAGATTAAAATTGACTGTAAGCAATAAGCTCAGGCAGTGGTGTTCTGAATGTCTATTTCAAAATTTTAAATCTGGGAATATCAGGACTGGAAGAGCTGGACTTGTCCTTTATCAAGTGTAAATCCTAACACGTAGCTGATTGTGGCAGATGCACCCACCATGACAACAACCTGATAAAATCTTACCAAACCTCTCTCACAGCTCTTGTCATGCCCATGCAGTGGTGGTTAAGGGGACAAAAATAAGGAAGTTGGGGTCTTTAGCCAATGGAAGGCTACTTGACCATATATGACCACAGGTCAGATTCAACTAGGGTATAAATGGGGCCCTGTCAGAGAGCCATTTTGAGTTGGTCCTACTTGGAGTAGTTGGTTTGCAGTCAGGGACTCTCCCCTTAGGTTGGGACTCTACCTAAAGAAACTCCTTAATATTGAGAGTCCTCTCCTTTATTTGGTGAATGATTACACATGTTGGGTCATTGGCCATAGAGCTTAAGAATTCTTAAGTCAGGTGTGTAGTATTAATTCCTGACTGACATATTGAACCTGTGGATTGTAATGTTTGTTGAAGTCTCAAAGCAGTTTTGGGTAGAGTATCACTTAGTCTGAGTTTGCTACCATTTTATAAAAGAATAAATCACATTTCTAGTTTGTTAGTCAGCCTGGCTTGGTTTTGTGAGGTTCTGAAACACTGATTAATAAAAAAGCACATCTGTAGAAGTAAACAAACAGAATTTAAAAATAAAATTGAAGCAAATACAATCTACTGCAAAGAACTGATATTTCTTGACTTTCAGGAGTTGCAGAAAGGATTTAGTTATATGACACTTTCTTTGAAAATAACCACCAGTTTGTCATTCAGAAGTGCACACCATGCTTCTTGGTTTTCCTGCCATTATTCTCCAACTCTGACATCCTTTTCACTATTCCCTTCTCATTTTCATTCATACAGTTCTCTCCATTGCTAAATGATAAGGAGTGAGATTTTTTTCTCATTTTAAACTTGGAAATCCATCCAGAAGGTACTGTATTCTTTCCTAACATCCTTACTAACCTAAAGATTTCTCATCTAAAGAAAAGTTAATGGAAAAAAAGAATGTTCCAAGACACTTTTTTCCTAAGATTTCTTTAACCTCATGTTAAGTGTAAATAAACTCTGTTCAGAATTTGACTTTGAATATCAAATATCATTAATATTTTAAGATAGTTGAGATATTAGGATGCTGTACACCCCATTTAATTCCACTGTAAATATCTATTCATTGAAACCTCACAGCTATATAAAAAATGCAATTACAAATTATTAATCCTTAAGCCTTTTTGTTAAAATCAAGAATAAAAGGAGTATTTTTGTACATTAGTTCATAAACACTTAGTACCATCAGCTATTAAGCTGGTGGAGTCCTTCCAGTCCTGTCATTAGGAAAGCATTCATTTAAAAGGACATGGCTTGATGTTCCCCCCCAGGAAGTTCAAATCCTCAGGCACACTTCTGATCTCTCTTTGCGTTTATGAGAAGACAGACTAGTCTGTGTTTAAAGATCAGGATCCGTGATACTGCTTTGAATGTTAATCCAAAAGCAACTCCTACCATAGCAGGGATTTTATCTGTGGCATGAAAAGTTAAGTTTTTCTGATGTCAGTCAGAAAAAAGACAGTTTGTGCATTATGGTTTATAGATGCTTTACAGGTAAAAAACACACATATGGCAATTTTCTAAGAACTATGATATAAAAGGGAACTTAAAATATATTCATTTAACAAAAAGTCAGGGTATTTTTCCTATAGAAAAATAGTGGTTAGAAATGGTTATACACAATTAGGATGAAGAAATTTAAATTAGTCAAAGAAATATTTTAAAAGTATACCATCAGAAATGACACAACAGCAAGAAATGGCTAGCTGTAACAGCAAAAAAACCCCAAAACAAAACAAAAAACAACAAACCCAAAAAAAATAAAAACACACCAACAATGAATACTTTAAAATAATGATCAGAGTTAATTAATGGTGAATGACAATCCTCCAGAAATACTTATGACATTCACAATAATACTAAATGAGTTCATCATTGCTTTTATGAAACCAACATTAAGCCAGTGAATTAGGAGTAAAAGCAATTATGTGCAGTATGATATTTCCATTCCTCATTTTGTATCTATTTTATCTTCCCCATCTTCAGGCCTCCAAACAAATTCGTGAATAAATGAGTGCATGAGTATACATTATTCTTGTGTTTAATTCCATGGAGTGATATTTATGGGAATTCAGGAAGATTGTATTAGTGATGAGCCATTTGCAAATAAATTCTGTGATATTATTCATCATATACATATTTGTAGGACCTGATAAGACATAATTTGCTCT
Source organism: Eurypyga helias (assembly GCF_000690775.1). Lineage (NCBI taxonomy): Eukaryota > Metazoa > Chordata > Aves > Eurypygiformes > Eurypygidae > Eurypyga > Eurypyga helias. The sequence goes on from NW_010228702.1 coordinate 52,690, forward strand.
GCTTTCATGTGATGCTGGATGTGTGACACAGGATCTCTGAGAGACCTCTGTCATTGCAGACCTACCTATTCAGTGCCTCAGTATAATCTCAGATGGCAGCTGGTGCCTACGCTTAGGCAAAGTATACATGTTTTTGCTGTCAAATCAGTTGATGTCCAAAGGTATGGGTTGCAATAGAAGTCAGTACCGCTGCGGGATAGGTAAAACTAACACAACATTTCACCTTCCACAGTAGAAAATTATCTGAGATCTAAGCTTTCATTTCATGTACTCATTTTATTACTAGTTCTACTGCTCATATGTCATGGTTTCATCCAAGACAGCATCTCAGAACCACACATCCACTTAATTACCCCAAGAGAATTGGAAGAGTAAAAGTCACAAAACTCACAGATAAAGATAATTTAAGAGATAAAGCAAAAAACACGTTCCTAAGCAAAAAAAAAAAAAAAAAAAGGAATTAATTCACCACGAAAGCCAGGCTCCATCATGTGCAACAGCCCAGCCACTTGGGAAGTCGAACACCACAACTCTGAATGTCTCCCCCGTCCGTCCTTCTCTTCCAGCTCGATATGTTTAGTATGGCATGACATGGTGTGGAACATCGCATTGGCCAGCCAGAGCCATCTGCCCCAACCTCCTGTGTACCCCCCAGCCTACTCACTGGTTGGGTGGTGTAAGAAGCAGAAAAGGCCCCAATTCCGTGCAAGTACCACCCATCAACAACCAAAACATCCCTGTACCATCAATACTGCCTTCAGCTGAAATCTAAAACCTAGCCTCACACCAGCCACCATGAAGAAAAGTAATAATTCTGTTTCATTAAAATCCAGCACAACATACATTATAGCCTAATGCAAATAAGAGTGCCAAAATACAAGTAAATTCCTCAGGAACTAAATAACTTCTGTGTTAATATGTCATTGAGGAGTTTAAAAAAAATTAAACAAGTGTTACATAGAAAGTATATTCACCATATATCTTATAGTCCTATCAAGAATGTGGAGCCTGTGTCTGGAATGTGACCATAGTTAGAGGTACATAAAAATAATTTTGTGCCTTGCTTAATGATCACCATGATAATATCTATTTTATTGCCATACGGATGATATTGCCACTCTAGGACATAAAGCAAACTGTCCCTCAAAGCTTATTCTGTATAAGTAATCGCCTTTGTTAGTATATTATTAAAGCAATATGAAAAAAGTTAACCTCTGATATATTGTTTAAGTTTTATTAATTAAATATAATGATGTATTTAATGAAAATCATATCTTCTGTATCACATCTTATGTAATATTTAAGGAATTAAATTTTAGTTTTCTCAGTGCTCTTTTAAGGCTTCTCTATTTCTCTTTGATATTCTCTTTGTATTACTCAATCTAGTGCTGAAATTCCAATCAGTGTTGCAATTTAAAAGACAGATTCAGATTAACATCATTCCAGGCCATCTGTTCTGGTTGAAATAAATTGAAGATAATGTCATTCCAAATGCAACCCAATCTTAACATAATACTTTATTTAAGAATTAAAACCAGAAAATCCACATTTCCACACAAGTCATCCCTAAGGACGCAACATTAACACTTCAATTTACAAGAGAGTTAATTCTTGTTGTATTTTCCCATATTTCCCATAGTCAAAAAGGAATGTGCATCCTGAACATTATTAGCACATACATTTTTAGTCTTCCTTTCTCCAAAAAAAATTTCCAGGCACACACTAATGTAAAACCTTACACTTTGTTTCAAAATCGAGGAGCTTATTTCAAAGACTGATATCTGCTTGATACCATGTTAAAAAAACAAACAAACAAACAAACAAACAAAAACCCCAAACATAAAACCCCCCAATAAAACACTCCAGACATCACAAACATACCACAATCAAACAAAAGCAAGCATAAACACATTTTTTTTCTTCCCTTTGTAACTTCTGGGAAGAAATGTTTTTCATTTTGCATACAGGTTAGATCATAAAGATGCAGTAATTAACATGGAACTGTTCTCCAGGTACTGATGTCTGTGAAGTCACCCTACTTTTGAGGGTTAATTCCATCTTTCAAGTACTTTATTCCATTGTAAACTATTTTCCATTGACAAAAATAAAATATCTTCATCATAAATTTGGATAAATGGTTTAGGTCCTTTTCTTTTTGCTTTTAAGAAATGAACTGCTTGTCCTACATTTTGTTTTCCTATCAATTCCATAAAGAGTAGACCAGGTATTATATATTCTTTCATACTGAAAATAGTGTTAAATTCCCTATAAAACAGTAGGCACTGACCAAACTGTATTTCAAGCTGGTAAGTCTCATTTCGATGTTTCTGTGGTCCATGATACTTACTCCACTACAGAATAGAGTCACTTCCTAAATTACCCCAACATAGCTATATCCTGCAGTATATTGTGCAACGGTGCAACTCAAATATCATAGGATACCAAGTGTAGTCAAATGAATCAAGTGCCTCTTGAGTAGTGAGGATGCGGTTTCACTAAATATATGATATAAATTGCTCCAGAGCATAATGGCAAATCCAGATTTTACAATTACTTGTGTAATCACCCTTATTTTGGTTGTATTGTCCAGGATGGAATACCATTTCTTCCTTCCTCATATGATAAATCTGTGACCTGTCAAATAAGAAAAAAATAATTCTGTCATTTCTCTGTTTATCTAAAACCAAACAAAACTAGTTGAATGTTCCCATTTCCTTTCTTTACTAAATGATAATAATAAAAAAAGAGAGACCATTTCAGGGTCTTGCTGTTTGCTACAGTAGAAGCCTCTGTTTCTACTGTAATGTCAGAAAAAAATACCAGGTACTTCAAATTCCATAGCAAATATAAACTAATTGTAATATAAACTAATTGTATAAGTTATACAATTTTCTAGATTAAAAACTGTAGTTTAATAAAAAGATATAAAAGTAAATGAAAATTGGTTTAATAATTTCTATTGTCTCCTCTGTAAAAATATCAACTAAATGTCATGTCCTTCATTTTCTTGAAAAATAAATCTATGTTCAAGCAAAAGGGCACTTTTAACCCGTCCCCATAGTACCGCTGCCTCCTTTATTTTATTGAAACTTTTGTACAAGTGACGTGCTAGTTAACAATAACAATA
>NW_010228703.1:0-25956 GCF_000690775.1 Eurypyga helias
GGTGTGGCGTGGGGGGGTGGTGTTACCAGATGTATGGTGTTTATTATTGCTTTGTTTATTGCCATACTCCATGACAGTTTCTTATAAGAGTAGAACAATAATTCACAAAATCAGTAAAATTTAACTATGAAGATATAGGCAAGAACCACCGTATGTAGCACGGGTCCTCAGCTGTGGGAATTCCAGCATGGCTGACTCTCAGAAGTTAGAGAATATCGTAAGAAACTAAACCAGTTGTCTAGACTATACTGAAGTCTCTTATGCCCCTCACTACAAAAAAAGCTTTCCTGTGGCCTGTGGAACAACTGACTGAAGAATATAGTAATGTAATTTCTGCATGCTAGATATTTATTTTGCTGGAATTAAATGATTTTTGCATTTTAAGAAGTTTTAATACAATTATCTTTGACTTCAGTACGTTTAAGGTGCATCCTTTCCAAGTATTTCTTGTAAGTAGTCACCCAAGAGAGAATTAATCTATTAAATTAGCAAGACAGTAAGGAAGGTTTTAAAATGACTGACAACAGAGAATTATCTAGTTGAGAACAACAGAGAAGAAAACAATTTGACCTGAGACAAATTCACATGTCCTTTTGATTTTAACGACTTCATCAACAAGAACATGGTTATTCAGAAGCTGAACTTGGCCCTGTATCATTGATTCTGCACACACATTTGAACAGCTCAGAGCAGCACCATTTAACTCAGTTGTCTAAAGGAGGCAATTATTCATGTGGTGAAGTGCTTATGGGAGTCAAATCTAGACTCATAAATGGCTTATGGATACCTGCCCCTGACAGGCATTAGAGAACTCTAAACACTTTCTATTGGGACAGAATTGGAAAATTTTGATGAATGCACCAGTTAATGATAATTTCTGAATCCACCTGAAGAAAACAAATTGGCCTTCCAGAAGGAAGAGTCATACAAGGAACCACAGAGATTTTAAGATAGAGCTTGAGTAATTGACAATACATGACATGTTGTCTGTAATAGCAGGGGACTAAGTTTAATGAAACACAAGAGGTCCGCGTGGTCCTAGCTACAAACCACACGAATTACTCCAAGTCTGTGGGGTAAAAACTGATCACAAAAGCTAGGATGAACATCTGACAGCATAGAATCCAGAGCTAAACTTTCAGAAAAAGAGCCTTTTCATCAAATTCCCATCCTAGCCTGTCAACGAAACAGCAACAGCGGGAAATGCAAGTTAATGCTCTGCAAGTAGAAGTCAGATAGACCCCACTCTCTCTGGCACTGGGACAGTAACCTCCATGGCAGAGGAAGGACTAACCTTTTGAGACGATGACCTTTTACATACCCTTGCACTGCCAGAAGATTCTGAGTCTAAGAACCCTGATGTCCTTCCTCTCAATAAACCACCACTATCAAGACCAAGAAAAAAAAATACATAGGCATTTAATAATTCAAAATCAAACCCCTCATTCCACGCACAGCCTTTTCCTTTCTCACCAAATCAAATGTCAAAGATTATACAAAGACCCTAGTAGCCTTCACTGATGTATTTCCCCAGAGAAGTATGCATCTCTTTGGTGGCAATTCAAGCAATAAGCATATGCTCTTGCAAACTTCTCCCCCATGCTGTGTTGGCACAGCTGCATAGTCACTGGATAAGGTAGAAGGAGCAGAGAGAAGAGACAAGGTGACATGAACATGAGGCCAGGGGAGATGGAAGGGCTACCTTAAACCAGATCAAATACGTTGCTGCTTAATATAAAACTACCACCTTCGATACCACAGCAATGTACAAGCCATTAAAATAGTCAAAATAAAGCTATAGGCAATGTCAATAGAATGGACACTGAAGAGACACAGTACTACGATGTCTGGAAATACTCCCTGAAAGCTGCATGTCCTGTAGACAGCTTTTCACATCATTCAGCTTTACCCAAAGAAGTCACATAGGGAATACAGAAGGCAGCTTTCTCTATTATCTCATATTCTGTTACTTTTGGAAGGTATTTTCATGTCTGATTTGTCATGGAAAATATAGGTAAATGATTGCATTTGTATTCCCTGACCTCCAAGCGACACTGCCTAGAAACCCCAGACCTATGCTCTCTCCAAAGATCTCCGTTATTTCTTCTGAGCTGTGAGGAAAAGCCCACATCCTTCAAGAAATGAAACGTTAAAAAAGCAAAGCAAAACAACAGCAAAACACATGCATTTACATACATTTAATCAAAACCACCAAACCTATCTCCCAAGAAAACCCTCAGAGGGTTGGGTTTATGAAGTTGAGTGCAGGGTCATCTACCCACCACTGCACCTTCTCTTCTTCCTCTCTTCATCTCTTATTTATCTACTTCATTTCAAATAAGAACATAACAGCTCTGAAACTGAGGGCTGTGTGTCCACCATCTACCACAGCATATACTTTCACTGTGATGGAACCAAAGGCCTCAACAGGAAAGAAATTACTGTGAGCAGTAGCCACTTCCCTTCAAAGACAATTTATACAGCTCGCAGACAAACCGCTCCTCCAGTATTCATCTTCTGCAGCCTCTCTTTCCTGTCCACTTTTGCCATGCTTTGATTTAAATTTGAAAATAATCTCCTTGGATCATGCACCATGCTTTTAATTTTTCAGCCAAGTGCTATGCACAGCTTTTGTCTGTAATAGGAACAGATTGCCCAAGGACACACACAATGAGTCATGGAAAGAGTCAGGATTTCCTGGCTCTTAATCCGATGCTCAGACAGGGCCTCTCATGTTTCCAATTTTCAGGGGCTGGCAGGTGGGGGAAGAGAGGAGAAAGGAAGGAAAAAAAAAGATGGAGAGAGACTTTTTTAAGACAAGAAAAATAGATGAGTAAAAACCCCACACAAGCTCTTTCCTTTCTCAGTTTCAGATGACTGATGTAACAGTAAACGCAAAATCTGCTGAAAAGCTTAAATCAGGTTTTTAAAAAAGTGAATAAATAGAACAGAGGACAAATATTAATGGGCAGCAAAAAGTCACAAAAAAACCTGACATTTTTTAAAGCAGAAACAAAGTAGCCAGTTTGCACAACAAGCCTGGAAACAGAAGAGAAAGGAATTTTACATGCTTTCAAGGCAAGGGGATTTGGGAAGCTTGCTCCCAGACAGAAGGGTGGGCATCAGTGTATGCCTACCCCAGACCTGTGAAAAACTCTGGGGGTTGTGGACATGGAAGTAGGTGACATGAATCAACTCTCACTTGAACATACTTCAAAAACACTGTGTGTGTTACACTCGTCTATTTAACTTAGGAAGCCAATTCCCTCAAGACCACCTATAATTAGCAAGAGATGAGGAACATTCAAGAGACAAATATAGATTGTGCAGAGTTGATGTATCAGCAGCCTGAAAATAATTAATATCCATCCTAATAATGCCACCTACTCCAAAAGACTGTGCAGAAGTTTACAAGACCCATAATGTCACAAAGGAACAGGAAAATAATTTTTCATCCCCACAAAAGTAGGCCACCCATCCTATTCTGAAAAGGGATCTGAGTGGGAAAAAAAAGGATTTTGAGACAAGTTATACTCATTTATCACTGCAAAGCACAGCTCACACGTGGGCTTTGGCAGCGCTCTGGCTGAAATGAGACCCATTTCAAAATAAAATAGATGTTGAAGTACTGGTACCAGTAGAAGACCACAATTAACTTCAATTACACATATATGCACACAGGTATAGGATATTTAGGGACTGCTCATCTCAGTGGGCTGGGATAATGAGATTATTTAGAGACTAAACCCTCAAGATACACATAACTCTAAGTCCATGCATTTTGTTACTATCTGTATTACAGCAACAGCAAAAACTCCTGCTGTATTTATGACAAATATTTGCATTCCCAACCTAACCCCTACTGAAGAGATCTAGAGCAACAGCTAACGGGTGCAGTCAACCCTACGTTGCAGGAATGAAGATGGTTTCTTTGGGTCTCTACTCACTCTAATTACATTATTAACTGTAATGACAGCCATCACCATAACAGTAAACTATTTTAGCAGATGACAAGAACAAAGTGAGCCAGGAGGTGGTTCTTTCCAGATTCTCAATGAGACCCAAGCAGTAATCAGCACAACACGAGCCTGTATGTTGCCAGGGGTGGTGCTGAGAAAGGACGTGGAAAGGCCGAGGCACTCAATGCCCTCTGCCTCAGTCTTTACTGGTATGGCCAGCCTGAAGGAATGCCAGGCCCCTGAAACCAGTGGGCAAGTCTGGAACAAGAATTACCCCTGGTAAAGGAGTAACAGGTTACAGGCTGCTTAAAGTGGACGTAGCCAGGGAGCTACTGTGAGAACCTACTGGAAGCCTCCCCCATGTCTGACAGAGCCAATGCCAGCGGGCTCCAAGATGGACCCAACACTGGCCAAGGTCAAGCCCATCAGTGATGGTGGTAGTGCCTCTGGGATAACATGTTTAAGAAAAATGGAAGAGAGATGATTTTGCAGCAGAGTGAGAGAGAGAGAGCAAGATGCGAGAGCAACAGCCCTGCAGACCCCCAGGTCAGTGGAGGAGCGGGAGGGGGCACTGCAGGCACCAGAGCAGAGATTCCCCGTCAGCCTGTGGTGCAGACTATGGTGAGGCCGGTTGTGCCCTGCAGCCATGGAGGGTCATGGGGTAGCAGAGACCTGTTTGCAGCCCGGGCAGGACCCCTCACCAGAGCAGGGGAATGCCTGAAGGAGGCTGTGACCCCCTGGGAAGCCTGTGCTGGAGCAGGCTCCTGGCAGGAGCTGTGGCCCATGGAGAGAGGAGCCCAGGCTGGAGCAGGTTTGCTGGCAGGACTTGTGACCCCGTGGGGGACCCAGGCTGGAGCAGGCTGCTCCTGAAGGATGGAATCCCATGGGAGGGACCCACACTGGGGCAGTTAATGAAGAACTGCAGCCCCTGGGAAGGACTCACGTTGGAGAAGTTCATGGAGGACTGTCTGCCATGGGAGGGACCCCAGGCTGGAGCAGGGGCAGAGTGTGAGGAGTCCTCCCATGAGGAGGAAGGAGCAGCTGAGACAACGTGTGATGGACTGACCACAACCCCCATTCCCCTTTCCCCTGCACTGCTGGAAGGAGGAGGTAGAGAAACTGGGAGCAAAGCTGAGCCCGGGAAGAAGGGAGGGGTGGGCGAAAGGTGTTTTAAGATTTTGTTTCAGGTTTTTTTTACTGATTTGATTGGTAATAAACTAAAATTATTTTCCCCAATCTGAGTCTGTTTTGCCTGTGACAGTAACTGGTGAGTGATGTCTCCCTGCCCTCATCTCGATCCACAAGCCCTTCCTTGTATTTCCTCATAGCTGCACTCCACCTGAGGAGGGCAGTGACAGAGCAGCTTTGGTAGGCACCTGTCCTCCAGCCAGGGTCAGCCCACCACAGAGAGGGTTGGACTAGATGATCCAACCCTATCAAGAGGCCAGTTCCATCCTCAATGACTCTGTGACTCTGTAAATACATTTCTGTTGCACACATTCTTGAAGTGAAAAAGTCTATTTACAAAGATTGATCATTAAGGCATCCCTCAAGACAAACCATTCCAGCGTTTTTTAAAACCTCCAAACTGGACTTATTTCCACTCTGTGCTTTTTTAGGGGGTTCAGATGCAGTGCAAATTTCACTTTCCCTCTTCAGTCTGCTTCTGAAGCTTCCTTGTATAGATCAACTTATTTAATTCACTTGAAAGATACTTCAGTTAAATATTGGACAGAAAATACTTCTGACTTAAATAGTATCTTGCAGTTTTGGTTTACTCACCTTCTCTTCTCCTCCCCTCCTGCTTCACACACTCTTTACTTTATATTACAATATAGTATGAATCTGTCCTTCAGCTCGTAGTTCCATGTAATCTATAATAGTCTCTCCAAGTTTCTTTCCTCCTCCCTTGTTCTTCGGCTGTTTTTCATCATTGAATACTTTCCAATTTCAGATGAAACTAACAATTAGGTTTTATTATGAGACCTTTTCTTGTACTGATAAAAACCTTATTATTCAAAACAGAGCTAGTACAATTTCTTTAACAATGAGGTTTTCATGTATATTTTTGATCTTCTTTTTCGAAAACATTAATGACCTTCAAGGAGAATCAATTTTCTGCCTCCTTTCTTTCTACTCCTTTTTAAATTTTTTTAAATCCAATTTTACCTCCAAGGACAAGTATATATAAAGAAATTATACACTAGAGTTATAGCTCCCTTGAGGTATCGTTCTGGGTTACTGAAGTATAATTATTACAGAGCACTGGTCTGCTCTAATACTTCCAAAATACTGTTTAAAACTCCCTCCTTAGACAAGGCCACCAGAAAATATGCTGTTAAAACCTAATTACCTGTATTATTAAAAAAAATTTATCACTTCACAAAATACAATTAATGTAAAATAGCATATCTTAGTAGAAATGTAGACAGATGATAATCAAGAACATAGTCAGAAATGTGCAAGATCCACAGTTGAGGATCATAGCATGACATTATGATTGGAATGAAATAACATGAAGTTGCTCAAATTTTAGTCAGCTTTAGAAGATAAACATTGAAAGCTAGCAAAGACTGAAGCTGGGTACTTAACGCTTCTGCATGAAAACTTTTAATTCAACTGTACTGAGTTAGTGAAAAAAAGAAAACTTATTTGCTTCAGACTTTAAACGCAATCATTCTCCCAGACTTCTCACACTAAAACCCTTACTGCTTGACCGACAATTTGAACATTTGCCACATTTCACTCAGTTTGTATCCTGAACTTAAGTATTTTATGCAACATCCTATTGCACCGAATAGACAAACTCAAAAATTACTAATCCCAAAAGGGATTTTGATCCTCAAAACCCTTATATTCCTTAGAAAACCAAATTAAATGAGCATAGTTGTTTGCATGTGCAAGGATTATTTTTATAATATGACTGATCCTATTTACCTTTAATTATTTAAAATAATTCATTTTCATTTAGCTGTCTTTTTAAAATAGGTTTTCTAGCCTTCAAAGCTCAGAGATCATTCTAAATACCTCATTTTTGACATTACATACGTTGTATGCACATAGCTACACGTCTGCTGTGTATTACATGAAGCCCAAGTAAAGAAAAAAGAATGCTTTGCACTTTTCCCTTTGTTCTGTTTCTCTGGATGACCTTCTCTTCCCAAATATTAAGCACAAACAAAGCCTGTTTAGAAGACAGACAGACTGAAAGACATAAGGAAAAGCACAAACCTTGAACATCAGGAGTAAAATTAAATTAGTGAACTGCTAGAAGCATGAAGCATTAATGAAATAGAACTAGAGAATTTTCCCTTTATGAGGAACATTTATTCAGTGTTAATTAAATTCTTTTATGCAAAATCTATACTTACCCAAGCATAAAAATATTACATCATCTCAATAACTGCAGAGCGTAAGCAAGCACTACACTATAAGCATCTTTTTCCCCGTTTAGTGGGGTGAAGCTTTTAAATCATTCATACTGTTTGAATTCAGTCTTCAAAGAAATGACAAAAAAACCCAGAAAATCCTCTGCATGAACCAGCAGCCACAGTTATTAATTCACTTGTCTAATGAATAACTATCAGAGACTAGCTCCAACCATTTGCTTGCAAAGTTCACATGCAATAGTGTTAATGAGGAACTTTCAGAGTCTGCAATAACGATTTCTCTACAATATATCCAGCTGGCTGGTTTATTCATTTGCAGTCCAGTTCTGCACCACTGAAACCAAAGAGAGCTTTGACATTAACTTCAATAGGTTCAGGTCCTTGCCTACAATGTTGAGCTATCATCACAAATGCCTCAGGTGCATTTCTGTAACATGACACAAACTCATTAAAGTAAAGCTGCAACTACTCAGGGACCATCTCTACCATTTCTAGGCTTACAACATCAGAAACAGGTTCCTAAATCTTCAGGTGGGCACCCTAAATAAATTGCCTGACTTTCAAAACCACTCAGTATTTGTTCATGAATGAGAACTCCAGCTAATCCAAAGTACCAGCAATTTTTTTTTTTTTTTTGGAATAGCCAAAAATGGACTGGCAAGTCACTTTCGCATAAACAGAGCAACATGTGAGACCAAGATAATGTCTCTACATGAAATTCTTTTTCCTGTGACTTGCATCTTCAAGATTTGTTTATCTTGTAAACAAATATTATGGATTGTTTTGAGAATTACTGTGGAAAACGTAATCCAGGCACTTGGCTGTTTTGTAAATTTTCGGAATATAGGTTAGGAAAGATGTATAATCCAACAGCGATATTTTCAGGTGTTAGCATTTGTGCTTTAATAAGTATCAGTACTTTAACCAGTGTCAGTACTGTTGTAAAAGAGCCACACTTCTGCATTTTTCCTTAACAGGAAAGGCTGACATAAAATTATTAACTATTGTCACCAGGGTTTTCGTCAGCTTCCGAGATACACTTAAATATATGCAAACAGTGTTTCACTTCTGATAGTTCTTTTTGCTTCATCTAAATCTGATGTTATGGATACAACCTTGTTGAATGCTAGAGTCCTCAGAAGATGATCCAAAAACCAGGTAAATGGGAGAACGGTCTCCTCCTAAACTCCTCACACAGGAGTGGCTTAAAAAACTTGTAGAATAAGATCTAGTAGCTCTTTCAAAATTTATGCTAGCATTAAACCCTATAGCTTACTACTTCTTATTTGCACACATCAAAATCCCATATAATTTAAAATCTTGTAAAATTTTGGTCCCACCAGTATCCTGGCTCCTCCTAGGAGAGTTCATAGCAGCAGCACACTGCTGGAGCAGTGGAGTACTTCACAACTTCCATTTCTCCAACAGCATCAGCACTTCAGCAGAGAAAGCTTGATCTGATTTACTTATACAGTTAAATTTGTATTTACTTATACAGTTAAAATTCAATACCTGAGGATTTATTAATTATGTGGAATGTCACATGCATTGAATTTTATTTGCTGCTGAATTTCTTCTCAAAGAATTCCAGGTCAAACATTTCACACTGAAAAAAATTCTTACCCTTGCTCATTGGTATCAGGATTAAGACCACATTTTAGAAAGAACACTACACAAGAGGGAAAAAATGGGTAGAAAATAAAGAGTAGAAGAGGCGAGTAAAAGCTTACAGAACAGAATACCCTAAGTTTTACAGGCTGTATTTAGTCACACTCTAAATATCACCTTAAAATAGAATGAGCAGTCACTTAATGGAATATATCCCCAGGATAACCATGCAGAACAGACACTTTTGATTAATTTAACTAGTCACTACCTACCACTCTATATAAAAATACAGCTGAAAATGCATTTCCTTCCTGTGGAAGCAGAGAATGCAGCCTGAAATATGAAGGTTTCTGTGCATTCAGCAGAGGTCTTTTTATTAAACAAGAAGAAAAGTTGATTCTACTTTTTTACAAAGAAGGATATAAATGCCTGTTATTCCCCTCCCAGCCTGTTTTTCCATCTTACTTGAAAAGAGGCAAATACAATTAGATAACTGTAAGTACTAAAAGTTAATTTCTACCCAGTGAAAAGGTGTAAGAGAATTGACAGGCTGTCTGCTTATAAGTGTTAACGGAAACAAAGTAAAATGGGATCTAATAGAAATGAGAAAGTAACATGGAAACTCATCAGTATAGAGAACTCAAAGTGGTCAAGAAAGAGGAAAACAAGACAGTCCTAGAATCTAATTTCTGAAAAGCTGGCAGATGCTGAATGGAACAGGCTTTGTATGAAAAATATGAAATACCGAATAAACATCAGGCTCAACAGACTCTCTGGTGAGTTAAAGAAGAAATGTGTTCGCTAGTGATGCCCCCCCGCCATTACACAACGATAGCCATTTTTTTTATTTGGTGGGACATCTACATATGAAAATAGAAAATGTGTCCAAGACTGGACTATAAATAGCAAGAAAAACTTCTATCTAAAACTGAATTATGCAGGCAAATAGTCATTGATAAGAACCCAAACTAGGGTCAGTGGTACTAGTTACAGAAAGTGAGAACATCTGAAGAGTACAATGTTCAGTCATTTTCAGGATCAGATTTAGGAATGCCAGGCATTCTGGAAGAACCTGGAAGTGCACTGAGCAGCCAAAACAGACAACAAGATTAAAATAACATCTTCAGTTGTACAATTTTGCTGGCAAGATCCTTTTTCATGCAGCCAGAGTGCTTAATACTATTTTTTCCTCCTATTTTCCTTATAAAATTCAAGCCACAGAAGGAAAACAGCTCCCTGGTCTTTTTCATCAATTCACCATGCCACAGCTCACAAAAATAATGAAGACTGGGAACTGGCATTTTAAAATAGTCTCTTTCTCTACAGACTATGCTTTTATAGTTTACATTTGTTACATGGGAATAATATTGTTATATTTTTTCCATAAGGCAGTATGACTTCCTATATTACTTGTTAAACTGTCGTGAGACAGATAAAGAAACATTAACCAGAATCCCTGGTGAAAGTCCAAACAGCAATCACATTCTGCCCACCCAACACTCCGTGTGATCTCACTCGTATATGGCATCTTCAGATTCCTGCAAGCTTTTCTACACATTCTTAAACAGTTGCCAGGTTTCACCTCAAAGCGTAACAGCTTTCTGTTGAAGGCTAAATGGTCTCCTTATTTCAGCAGGTTGTGTTAATGCTTATGTGCCCTTTTGCCCTTCTCTTTCCTGCAGGAGTATCCCAAATCTTATTTTAGGAGCACTATAAAATGCATACACTGAGATACCCCCTCACACACCCACGTGTAGAACAGCTTCCTTTAACTCAAAAGTAGCAGAGCTATAGTACAAACAAATGTTTGCTCAAGTGAACTTTTTTACTGGTCAAAGCAGCACGCAACATAGAGACAATGGAGATAGCCGTGCCCTCATTATGGTCAGTCAGAACCATGCTGTCTATGTCAACAGGAACAGCACCAGCCTACTGAAAGAGCAGCTGGTCCATCGTACCTCTTAGACTTCTCCCCAAGGTCTTTCCCTGCCTCTGGACAGATGGTCATCTGATGTGTTTCCCCATGTCATGTTTCTGCCCATTCTAGCTTCCCTAAAATCCAAACCTAAAGTTTTCTTCCTTAACAGGGAAGAGCTTTCAGGCACTACCACTTGTCACCAGCCATCAACCCAGATCAAAGACCTATGATTTAAGCACAGAGATTTAGAGCACACTGCTCTCTTTACTGACACAACAGAATGATGGGCTTCTGCTTCTGAGGGAAGGCAAACTGCATGTTTCTCACTGGAGGCATTACTGACTTCTTCCCCAAAAGATCCATTCCAGACGCATTTTCAACTGACAACAAAAAAAGGACAACTTAACAACCCTCTTCCTTTTCGTCCACCATGTACTTTATCATAGTCAAGTCATCGATCCAATTATTATGCTCTGGCTTTGCAGACTTCTGTATGTTTGTCCATTTGTCTCCTTGAAGACATCATTACCATTTCCAAATCTTTAACACATAAAACTCTTGAGATGCTCTGAGTGCCTTGGCAAGCTGCCCCGTCTGCTAATAGAATGCTAGAATTCAGTGACATCCTCCTTCAGGATCCCTCCACATTTTGTAGCCTGTGATAACATCATCCCTATTCCAGCCTACAGCTGAAATCCAGTAAGGTTAAATCCATCTATTTTTAAAGCACCTGTAAATCTACTAAGAAACACCCTTATAAATACATCTTTTTTCTGCAGAATACTGGACTTTGTAAGTAGCTTCAAAGCTTCCATCCAGACTCTTAATGGAAATAAACAGCTTCGTAGCTTTCCCTAACACCACCCGTTCACAAAACACACAGCATAGCAACATGAAACTTGGGAAAAATTTCCATAATAGAATCACAGCAGGAGCTGTGGCCCCATGGAGCCCAGGCTGGAGCAGGTTTGCTGGCAAGACTTGTGTCCCCAGGAGAACCCACACTGGAGCAGGCTGCTCCGACGAGACTGCACTCGCGGGAGGGACTCGTGTCAGAGAAGTTTGTGGAGGACTATCTCCCATGGGAGAGACCCCACGCTGGAGCAGTTCATGAAGAGATGGATGAGTCATATATGGGACACATAAGGATGGATAGGACATTGCTCAATATGCTCCTGCACATGCAGAGCTGAACAGTCAGATAGGAAACATTATGTTTTAATAAAGTTTATGCAGAATCAGTAATATGAAACATTTTTGGTACAGTTCAACAAAGACCTAAAAAATCCTAATTATAGTTCAGTAAAAAATTGTTCTGTTTCAGCTTAAGGCCCCAAGAGCCTATGTTAAAAGAAGTGGATAGTCTGTGTTCAAGAAATACAACTGAACACTCTAGAGATACTTCTAAAATAGCTTACAGTGAATACCAAGTAAGATAATCTAAGTGACATAATAAAAATTAATTTAATATAGGACAATTAAGAAGCAGACAAGAAAAACAAGACAATAATCTCTTAATTGAACCTAGAAACTCTATCATTCTGCAAAGAAGTATTGAGATGTGTCTTTGAAACGCTAACCCTTAATATCACTTGCTCGTCAGTCTCTCTTCAATACAATTTCTTTTTTTTTTTCCAAATTATTCTGCAGTGTTTCAACAGATTTATTATGGCTTTTACTAAATGCAGGCAAACACAAACAAAACCCTAAAATATACACAAGTTATAACTTCTTTTATTTTAAAGTCAATGGAATATTTGTATGCATATTTTACAAAACCACATCTGCTTTCCTATACAAGGCTTGGGTATTTATTTCCCATTTAAGATAAATTGCTTGAAATCAAACTTAAAAACTTACACATAATCATCACAATAAACCAAAAAAAATAATCTATCCTATGTCATCCTGGCAACCCATCCTAGTTAGTCAAAAATAGAAAAAGCACATAGCAGGCACATTTACAGTAATGCGCAAAAATCAAACCACCTTTAGTTTGGGGGAAATAGGAGCAAAAAAGGCTGACACCAACTACACTGGATTTCCTCACTGTAGTTTACATTATGTAAAACTGGTCAGTTAAGGGAAACATAAATGACTGTATTATGCAATGTATTTGAGGTGGTTTCTTCTATTACTGACAATGTTCATTCAGAAGTTTCAGATGCATAAGCAGACCACCTGCTTCAGAGAAATATTAAAAAAGTCCTAATCGTAAAAAAACCAAAAAATCCTACGGTATTTAGGAACTCATCCTTTCTGCAAATTATTACAGATAATGCATATTAAAATCTATAATTCGTTTTTTGAGATCCTCAGTAAGAAGTAAACAGAGTGCAATTTTAAAAAAGAGTAAAAAGATAGTAAGCTATTTTACTGCATAAATGGCCTTACTTATTTTTCCTTTTTGGGATAGTTTAATAAAAGACACTATTTTCAAAGCCATTCCTTCCCTCTTGATATTTTCATTTCTTATATCCCTATTTCCCAAATCACTTTGAACCAGAGTAGCTCCTTGTCCTGTCTTTGCTGCTGTGTGACAGTGCTCCAAAGGAGTGTAGTCCAACTTAAAAGAACCTGTGCAACTATTCCAACTCCAAATGCCCAGAACAGAACAAAAGGAGGAGCTGAGCAGATTTTCCTTAATTTTCTTCAGCTGTTTGCTTCACAAAGGATTGTCAGAGAACACAGGTGTATCTCCAAGTGTCCTCTCCCTTCAACTAAATTCTTTTTGTGATAAACAAGTTTTAAAGTGCTTTATCTACATATGTATACACACACAGAAAAATGAAAGTATTGATATTAAAAAACACCATCAAGGCTCACTTGAGTTCAGACCACGTGTAGACCTGAGAGACTGCAGTAATTTTGTATTATGTCTTCCATGAGTCTTTTGAGCACTTTTGATACTCATATACTAGAGACATTGAACTATCATGAATACTGTATTTATCCATTCTTACGTTTTCTGAGCAAATCACTACCTTATATCTCTAAACCTGACGCTTTGAAAAAGTATTCATCATTTTATTAGAAGATTTCAAATTACAGAGAATTTGAAAGGCTGCTATGAGAAACTTCTTCCCCCCCCTCTTTTTGGAAGCAAAGTAACTGCAAATGAGTTTTTCTTTCTGAGACATCTCTAAGAATGCTTAATTCAACAACAGAATGAACACTCTTTTTTTCCTGAAACACGGTCTACTTAACTAAAGCAGACAGCATGCTCATAAGCTCCCACTGGCATTGGGTGCAGCACCCAAGAATGTCAAGGGCTACTTCAAAATAAAGGTTGCAACTGCTGGGCAGTTCTTAATCACAATCTTCTTTCAAATTCAGGCAACCGTAAAAGTAAAAATAAAACTGTGATCTAGTTAACTCTAAGCGCTCTTGGTCTGAGGCCTTATGAATAGTGCCTTGATACGGGAAGCAAAATGCCTGGTTTCCCACAATAACAGCAGTGGGAGAGAATGTGCTGAACAGCCCCATATATCATCATAAGAATTCCAATATCCAGGACATTTTCTGTTCACTGGGCTTGAATTCAGAGGAAGACGAGATAAGGTTAGCAAAACACAGCAGAGATTACTTGTCACTTTAAAGCATCTCCCTGTGTTAACTGTTTTGTGTTGTTGGCTCTAAAGTACCAACACACCCTCCCAGACTGCGCTCAGGAGTAGCAGCTAAACAGTCCAGTGGTGAAGTACACGATAACTCAAGTGGGTGCTAACTACAAGTGCTTGCAAGTGTTAAGAATAATACACAAAGTCAGGCCAAACTGTTTCTAAAGCAAAGGGCTGACAGCTCAGGTGGGTGAAGAGCCAGACAGATCAAGAGTGTCGTAAGGTAAAACAGTTTTCCATAGAGAGTAAGGGACCTGGAGAGAGCGGCAAAACAGTGCTCATAACAAAAGCAAATAAAAACAGATTTTAATTTTTTCCAGTAGCGAACTCCTCTCTCTCGTCTTACTGCTATCTGCGTTACT
Organism: Eurypyga helias; assembly: GCF_000690775.1. NCBI lineage: Eukaryota > Metazoa > Chordata > Aves > Eurypygiformes > Eurypygidae > Eurypyga > Eurypyga helias. Next base: position 14,857 of record NW_010228703.1, read on the forward strand.
CCAGGATAAATACCAAGTGCCTCAGTCAATCCTGCTCCCTTGATCTGAGACATCCCTAGTATGGGAGAGGGATTACAAGCCTGGGAATGTTCAAGTCAGGGGTGCAAATCCATGTTCTCCAGTAAACTCAGGAACAGCCATCAACCAGCAAGAATTAGTCTATCCACTTTCGCCCCTCAGTCCCCAGGCTTAAGCTTCCCATGATAAAACTCTCTACAGTTCACCAGAATGTCAGTGTAACTGCACAGGTAAAACAGAGATGAGCCAAAGACAATTAGCAGCCAGGATCAACAGCCTGGGAAGCTTAAAAGCCGGCTGCAGTGAGCACCTTAAACCCAGCAGACAGCTATGTAACATAGTCTGCTGCTGCTCCTCTCTTCCAGGCTCCTCCAGCGACATAAATCACACTGAAACATCTTCACGGGGTCAAAATGGAATTGAAAAGTGATTTCAAATATTATGTTACTAAGCAGTAGCACACCATTGGAAAATAAAATGTAATTTATGTCTCAGCACAGATAGGGAGTCTGCTAAGCGAGTCCCAGAGAGCACTCCGGAGCACAGAACAGAACAGAGTTTATTACAGAGATGATTAGCAACTAAGCACATTTCCTTCATCTGCTTTTGACAACCTAAACATCATCCAATGAATATGTATACCAACTCAAATGTTGGCTTGCCAAGCCTGCAATACTGTAATATAATAGGGAGAGACGGTAAATACAATCTCAAACAATACAGGGGTGTGGGTGAGTTCATTTCTGGCCACTTAATTAGAAACAACTGGATTTTTTAAAGCTATAATGACATGATATCAGGAATTAAACTGTAACTTTCAGATCACTACATATACAGCAGCCAGTTAGATGCATTTTTCAAATACTGTATCGAAACATAAAGAAAAGCACCAGTGGAAACCAGTGGGCCACTTAGCTCCACATCATGCGTCCAGCAGCGAGAACACTTTCGAAACACTGGCATTTTCTGGGATAGCTTCCCTTCCAAATCCCCCAGCGTTCAGATGCCAGCATTGAGCTGCGAGAGCCTGCCCTCCCGCTGAACAAGATCGCCAACAGGAAACTCTGCGATTGTTTTCAGTTCAAAATACAAGGATTATTGCAATACAGAATTAGGGGTTTTTTTCCTAGACTACTGTCACGTCAAGGTCTACCACAAAATAAAACAAACGTAGTTTTTGTCATTTTGCCATTACTCCATTAAGACACACGAAATACCAGTTTTCGATTAGTGCTCTTTTATTATTCCCTGTTTGACTCACAATCTTCACTATTTTGGATGCGGAGGAATCTCATGTTTAGGCAAACACACAATTTAATATCATTATTCAGGCCCTCTGCAGATCTTGTCAATTCTTTCCAAGAAAAATACAGAAGAACTAGGACATGTAATTCTAATATTTGCTGTACAGAAAGTGAACATGAGAACAAAAAAGCAAGCCTGGAAAAAAAGCTGGTAAGGCTGACAGCCCATTGTAAAGCATCAGGGAAAAGCTCAGGCACACTTTGTTTCAGTTTCATGGATTCACAAACTGAGATCAAAACAAGGTTCCAAGGATAAAAATAAATAAAACAATATTTTCCTGGACAGTGTTTGCCCTCCAGGACAAACAGTTGGTGATACTGAGTGTCTAGCAAGGAGAGTGAAAGTTGGAAAGGAAAGTGAGGTTTATCAAAACAGCCAATTTCCTTTCCTCCCACTTGGCAAAATACAACACTGTCTTAGCAGAGCAGGTTTCAGGTCTTGGGCTTTTCAAAAACTATAAATTTTTGACTTCTGTGTTGCTCTGAAAGCAGAGACACTGAGAATCAGCTCAAAATATCATATCTTCACCCTGAAATCATATTCATAACTGACACTGGGCATTGTCACATCACTTGCTTTGGCACAGAGGTGGGAAAACTAATATCTGTGCAGGCCAGTGCTGGAAGAAGCTGTCCCCCACAGCACTGCAGTTCAGCAAAGCACTGTGATGTTTGCTTTCAGCCCTTCTACTGAAATTTGAGTTTGAAAGGCCATGGTCAGAGGGTTTCAAGGGGACGCATGAATGGGGCCTTCCTGCCCCATGGCTGACCCATGACTCACTTTCAGGTCTTGCATGGTGGGCGTCTACAGCAATGGTTCATTTCCAGAGACAGCCTCAGAAAGCTAAAACGACCAAGGAGCAATCAAGCACAATCATGAAAAGCGCCTGGTGTTTTATGTACTGTGAGGTTAAAACCCTTCTTGAGTTTACTGATTCGTGGCTGCACCAGTTGACAGCCATTTATCACTTCGTATCCCTCCCCAGATATACAAATCAAAGGAAATCCTAAGTGCACAGCCTGTGAGTACGAACAGAAACAAGACAGAACATACAGCCTCAGCATACAAGAGGAGACTCCTATTTAATCTAACAAGAGTAAAGCAGGGAAGACTTTACCACAGACGACTGTCAATGTAATGGACAAGGAATACATTCTCCTGGATCAGACAACTAAAATGCTCACTTCTTAATAAGAAACATGGACTATTCAGCTGCATGAATAACTTGTACTAGCCAATCCTTGAAATTTGTAATTTTGGGGATCTCACTCTGCCAGCATCCAAGAGATTCTTTAATTTTATAGCCTCCAAACATATAACCCAACAATAATTCTGAGCTTGGGTCTTAAAATATCATAACAATCAATGGCTGCTGCCATAGTCGAGAGTTCACCAAACACAGATCCCCTGTCTCCAAGCTCACGAGAGGCAAAGAGAGCAGACAATACAGGTGCATACTTACTTCCTAACATCTAGACATGTTTTCAGCAGTTATATGTCAGTGTAAGTCTATTAAAATCAATTACTTGATTTTTGTTTATAACCATGTTCTTTCTGGATCCAAAATTATACACAGTTATTTTTCAGTAGGAATAACTCAAGAAGACTAACTAAATGTGCCCTAACTACAAACTGGGAGTATGGACAAACAGAAGCTTTCACATATAAGCTGTTTAGGACACTCAGTCTCACTAAGATGATGATTCTTCCATAGCTGTCATAACAAATGCCAATTCAGGTATGCTTACTGCTCAACAGCTGGTTCATTCAGATTTGCATCAACACACAACTGATGGGCTATGTAACTACAAGGGAAGACAGAAGTGTCATAAAAAAGTTGAGTTGATATGTGGTATCATCGTGAATTGAGAAGTCTGTGGATTTAATCTGTAAAAACTGTACACTTTCAGACAAATGGTAAATACAAATCAATGATACTGGCTACTCCAGCCTAATTCTGATGAAATTCCTTTAAATAAATAATTTAATTTAAATGGTGATTCACAGTTTAAAAATCCAATGACATTTCCTGCCTCAGTCTACATTTAAATCAACTGGAAGAAACTGAGCACTACAAGCAGTTCTCCATTGCTATATTTAATATAATGGAGAGTCATGCAACCACAAAAGACAAACCTTCACTCTGAAAGGGTTTATAGGCCCCAGGGATCTCTCTTTTTCCTAGAAGCAACACCTTTATACTGAAATAGCAGCTGTTCCTTACCTGAAAAGAGTTCAGGCATCGAAGTGAAGGTGGCAGCGAGGCAGTACTCAAACCCAGTATCAGCAGTAGTTCTAAACATGTTTCTGATGGAAACTTTAAAGGATGAACTCCAATATCATTTTCCCATGCATCAGCAAGGCTGTAAAGAAAAAAAAAAAATCCACAACTTTTTCATTCTCTTAGGATATATCTAAAATCTGTTTCAAATAAATATTAGAATGTGTCATAGCATTGTGATGAAAAATGCTCTTCACATTTTCCCCGCAGAAGTCACAGATAATTTTGTTTTGCCAGAAATGCAAGGTATATTTAGAGTACCCTACCCGTAACACCAATCTTTCAAAAAGATACTTAATGTGAAAGGAAAACCTAGCATACATTAGAGCAATTTGCTCATGTTTCTAATTCAAAGTTTGATTACTTATGAACCAAATTTCATCTGCCATCAGCAATTTCCCATCATATAGGCTTTTTCCATATATTCTACATACAACACAATGCCTCCACTTTTTGTTTCTAGAAAGAAACACTTTCTGAGAACTTCTTTCTCACTTCTGAAAAGGCAGGAGGTCAGACACGCATTTCAAAACTCATGTTTATGATGCTCTGACTGAAACCTTACTGACAGTCTATACTACGCAAAGCTCAATACCAGTTCATTTTATACAGCTTTCTGCTTTCAATGTATTACAAGAATTAAGATTTCTAGAGCTATTCATAAAAAACGCATTCTCTGAAAGCAGATTTCTATAATCTGTTCCATCTACCACGTGCTGAAGAACAAGATTAGTTCAACAAGATTAACTCAAAACACAGGAATGTTCCACTTCCTACTGTTCAGGCTTGTTTCTTCCTTAATGCCCAGACTGTCAGACTGACCAGTGATCCACTTAGTTTAATAATTTTATCTGAGCGGCTAGTATCAGATACTACACAGCAAGATGCCAATTATTCTCAGCAGAACTGAGAGCATCACTTTGGAAGACAATGCTTGCTACCCTTCTACATCCAAGACTTCATGATTTTAATAAATAATTTTAGCATCAGCTTTCACTTTTCAATTGACCCAGCTCTTCTGTAAATATACTACTCTGACTGGGACACTGCTTGTGAGCCTATCAGCTTATTTCAATGTCCTATCTAGAAACAGCCGTGCTTTTTTTAAGCACCGAAAACAGTAGGCATCACCCCAACATTCAGCATGGTGAAAACTGAGCAATTGCTATCTTCACAATACCAGTGTTCTTCTGGATGGTTTCAAGTCTGCCAAACTCATTGATTCTCTGTAAAGTCCTGCTTCTTAGACATAGGCTTGCATATACATGTTTTGCATATATTTCCATTATTAACTCTTCTTTGCACCTTCTCAGCTCTTCTAGAAGATGTTCTACTTAGCAAAATTTACACATCTTTCTTCAAAGAGTGGGTGTATTTTCACTTTCTTACCTCCATTTTTCTGAAACTGGCTTCTTAAATTTTAACTATTTGTTTTTTTCTTAATCTTTACATTTTTTGCCTCCTTCCTCCTTTATCTCTGGGCATGTAAGGGACCTATAATGCACACAAGGTTGAAGGGGCTCCCATCTCCATAAAAAAAAGGAGCGCTCTCTCTCACTCTTCTTTTAAAAAATCCACAATAAAAGACGAAGAGTATTATATCACTTCTAAATTACCAAATGTACTACATCTTTTCTCAGCCTGCACCAAAGTGAGTGGCTCACTTCGATACAAGGAGGTCTAAACTGTACATGGTAAGCAGAAGAAGGAAGGCAGTCTGGGCCAGGCACCCCCTGTCATTTTTAATGGCAGTGCATCACTTAAGGTCTCCACACACGGCTGAGACCATAACAAAGGACAGAGGCCAAAACCTGCCACACATTAACAGCCTTCATAATACGTAGTATGTCATCGGACACATATTGTGCCAGACGGAGCTGGAGAAACTGTTTATGACTACCACAAAAATACCTGTCTGCTGGGACAGGAAAGCTGAGCAGTTTACAATAGGCACCCTTGATTATTTTGACTACTGAAAGGTACAATTCACCAGTTAAGCCCCAAATACTTTGTCTATAGTGAAGGAAGCAGGATTCTTTTAAAAGACTCTGCAAGTGGCCAAGACCAGGAGAGGCAGCCCTGTCCAGGGGTTCCGTAAACGCTCCAGGAGGAACATCTAGCTCTAGATGATAAGCACTGAGCAGCCTGCAACCAAGGAGTCTTGTTAACTGTAATCCAGGATTGAGTTTTAGATTTCATTATCACTTCGTAACTTCATTTACACACATAATTAGAAACTTACCTTTATATGTTCCTTGCTAGCTCTTTGTTCTACATTTTTTACAATCTTGTCTGGTGATACACGCCAATTTAGGTGAAGTTAACAAAATCGGGGATTTTCAATCAAATCAGCAAGTCTAAACAAAGCACTGTGCAGGCACTTCCAAACACAGCTAGAAAGTCTGGAGGCTGCAGGTGAGGTTCTGGGTCATGGGGAGGCGTTTCCACAGATCAACACCCTCTCTGAAAAGAAACTTTTCAGAACACCAAGCAATATTCAAAACATCAAAACTTAATTCAGTAACTTGATTCTATTGTTGTGTTTTGACTTGAGGTTTTTTTGGAGCTGCCTCCTCATTTTCAAGTCCAAGTCTTACAACCCTCACACTGCAGTAGGGCTTTTTTTAGTGGCTGTTGGTTTATTTGGGGAAATGACTGTTTGCATAATGACATTTAGCCTAATTATATTGCATTTCCTGTTTATTAATGACTCAGTTTTTAATATTTCCTGAATGATTCCAGTGTATTCCCTTATCACAAACAAACCATGTGTGTCCTAGCACTTTCTTGCCCCAGAAACACTCATGTGCAGTATTTAATACAAGTTGTTGTAGGAAGTCACTGCTATATTTATTTCACTGTCTCTTTGTTCTTCTTACCCCTATTACTCTTGGGAATATTTTTCCATAATCTTCACTGTAGAGGAATCATAGAATCATAGAATGGTTTGGGTTGGAAGGGACCTCAAAGATCATCTAGTTCCAACCCCCCTGCCATGGCCAGGGACACCTTCCACTAGACCAGGTTGCTCAAAGCCTCATCCAGCCTGGCCTTGAACACTTCCAGGGATGAGGCATCCATAGCTTCTCTGGGCAACCTCTTCCAGTGCCTCACCACCTTCTCCAGGAAGAACTTCTTCCTGATATCTACCTGCTTTCAATTTAAACCCATTACCCCTTGTCCTGTCACTACAGGCCCTTGTAAAAAGTCTCCCCCAGCTTCCTTGTAGGCCCCTTCAGGTACTGGAAGGTGCAATAAGGTCTCCCCGGAGCCTTCTCTTCTCCAGGCTGAACAAGCCCAATTCTCTCAGCCTTTCTTCATAGGAGAGGGGCTCCAGACCTCTGACCAACTTTGTGGCCTCCTCTGGACTTGCTCCAACCGGAAGCAAGGAAGGAAAAAAAGGTCTATGCTTAAAACAAAAGCGAAAAAAACCATAAATCCCCTCCTGTTTTTCCACCTTGTTTTCACAAAACCCTTCTGTACAAGGAGAGTTGTCTCACCTCCAGCAAAGGTGAGAAGGCTGTTTGCTTTCTGTTTACTGAGGAGTATTGGCTGACAGTGCTCCTCAGGAGAGCGAGAACCACGGAGGACGACTCAGCCCATAAGCTCAGTGCTGAATACCAGCAATCTGAGCTGGCTGAGAGTTCCTCACCCATGTAAACAGACCTGACTTCTGGTCTCCTGATTTTACTTAAAAAAAAAAAAAAAAAAAAAAAAAACAATTTGAAATTCATTAAGATAGGTCAAATTGTCAGAAGGAGGTTTCAGAAGGGCTGAGGAAGAAGACAGGAAAGAAACCAGTATGACTCAGATGTGCGCATGGTAATTTTGGATGTAGACAGAACTTTGCATGAATGTGAAAAAAATCCCTGCTCCTTAATAGCTTTACTCGGCAATGAATTTTTGCTTCTAAGCTTCTCATGGGAGACAGCAGGCAGAGCCAAACATGCCCCTTTTGTGAGTAAAGGCAAGAGCCAGCCTGATTCCCAGGAAGTACAGCACAGTATGTTATCCTGGTTGAAAGAAATAAGGGAGAGCAGAGACAGGTTAGCTGGAGGAAGTTGAGGTTAACAAGAGAAATAATGCTATTTTATCTTCTTCCTTCTGCAAACACTTCAACTTTTCTACTTTACAAAGAAGCCTTGGGATCCTGGACTTCCCAGTCTGAGGTAAAAAAAATACAACCCTCAGTATCAAATAAAATTCATAAATTCTGCACAGATTCCTTACATCACCGCAGGACACAAGACTGCATCTGCTTTGGACTGACTTTATGACAGGTAAAATCTCACCACTACATATTGACCTTGACAGCGTTTGAGGGAGATGTGAGTCAGCTTTAGAAACCCGGCTTTAAAACAATAAGATGTAGTAAAACACACTCAGTAAAATGGTCCAAACTAGGAGCATGCTCTTAGTTAAGAAAAGGACATGTCAGAGTGAATTTTTTCACAGGACATTAAATCCACCTCTGTAAATCATCATCATCCAGTTTTGCCTGCCAGTGATCTCACCAACAGGAAAACCAAAATCATTCTAAGCATCCTGTCTGTCACTCCATCCTTCCCATTTTCTCCTTTTCTTTATCACCCCCTTATCCAGAACTTTTAAACCTCTTTGCCTATTTCAACCACATTTTGTTAAGAAAGACTTTTAATATATAGGTTTGGGAAGTTTCATGTTTCTGTGAAAATCAGTGCCTGAGTAGTAAGAAGAGATCCACATTAGTTACTCCACAGGAAAAGCTGCTGATGGAGCTCAGCCAGATGATCACGTGATGTTTACCTGGGACAACATTAGAATAAACTCAATAATGACATTTCTATCTAGCAAAACCAACTACTCTAAGTGAAGTAAACATGTTCACTCAATTTTGCCAGTTCAGGATAACGAGAAAAGTCTTAAGTTTTGGGGCAGGAAGAAGGGTTGGTGATGATCCCCAGTAAAAGCAAGAGTCAGAGGTCTTCCCAGTTTTAACCAAACTTGAGATGCAGCCTCTGCAGATTAAAGTGACACCTCAAACTCCCCCCTTCTGATATGAGATTAAAAGATACAATTAAAACCTTCACATAATGTTCATTTTGAGAAAAAAAAGAACTGCATATGCAGAATGCTAATCAAACTGTTTAATATATTTCTAGCATACATTTCAGAACTGAACTGAAGTAATACAGAAAGTGAACCGAGTAAAATATTCAAGAGGGAAGATACTTGGCTACTGTACTACATGTTGATATGAAATAACTACGTGCTATGTGTTAAACTGTCAGAATAGAGCATTCAAAACAAGTTAGAAATAAAGATGAAAGGTTGAGACTATCTTCGCCCTTGTCCTTTTCAATGCTTTCTGTAAGGAACAGGTTGTTTGAAGGAGACATTTACAGCATGGTATGATTTTCACGTACCCATAACCACTCACAGAACTACAGCTAGGAAAGTAAAATTCCTATAGTAATATGTGAAAGATGTTTAAAAAATGAAGTGGTATTTTCAAAGCTGCTTAGCCAATAATAATGGGAAATACAGAGAAATCTGGATTTCTTCAAAAAAATAAATCAGCAAATATTATATGAAATTCAGCCAATTAATTCTGAAAGCAGAGATGAGCAAAACTTGAAAACAACTACTTGGGTAAGACTAAAGGTAAGACATATACTTCTCCAGCAGAAGTAACTGATCACAATGTTTTCAGATAAGCACATTTGATTCACTGTGCATCAGAGAATGGTATTTCTCTACTGCTCATTATACAACTGATCACAATGAATTGCTACAATGCCCACGTAAGTCAGAGTAACACTGAAAACTGTGTGCATAAAAGCAAGGTTTAAGACACCAAAAGCATGAGATATATCAGGTCATGGAACCCACCCATAACATCCTAAGTCTTGTCAAAAAAACACAATATGCACAGCATGCCAATGAAGCAAGAGAAATCTTTGTATTTCAAAACCAGGAAAAAAATCATAAGGATTCTCCAAAGATTTTGAGAAACTGGACCAGACTTCTCCAAAAAGAAACTTTTTGGAGAAAAGTTTCCAGACTTCTTTTGAAAGAAAGTGCATTTCTTTCAAAAGAAGCCTCTTCCATCAGTGCCAAGGCCACTTATTAGTAGTGATCATGCATGAGATTCACTTCAAAATGCACCTGCCTCAGCAACCGACAAAGTCAGTCTGCTTTTGAAGAGGAACAGGTAAGCTCTTCTCCCCTTTTCCAGAGCAGCCCTAACACCACCTCTGATTTACAAAGCTCCTTCTATAAATACATTAACCTGTATAAATACACAGAAATACATGCAGACTACAGAGGCCAAAACTGGAAAATGAAAAAGCTCTAACTTGGAGCTTTACTCAGTGTTGCTACCAGAGCACTGGATTAACTTGACTTGATGAGTTCCAACCTAGGTAAATGTGCTCTGCATTTAGGGCTCCAAATGCTGTGAAACCCTTGAGATTACTACGTTAGCTATGGCTTCAGTGTTTTGCTGAATCAAGGTCGTGCTGAAGAATTCAGTATAAAAGCTGACAGCAGCTCAGCCCTGACTCTGAGAGTTCACTGACTGTTCTTAAAGCTGCCCTTTCCACAATCTACAGCTCTAATATAAATGACAGATTACTTAACTGAATCAAAGGACAAACCTGCTAAATTAAATAACTATTCATAAAAACGATTTAATCTAAAACCAATTTGAAATTATGGTTGATTATGTGTCTATATACTTAATATACCGGGAGGCTAAGTTATTTATACTTTTAATTATCCTTTCAGTGATCTAAAAATGACATAAAAATCAATGCAAGCTCATTAGCTACTAAACTCTTGCCAAAATTTAAATAATATGAAACACTAAGAAATGCAGTGCTTCCACAGCCTACAGCAAATTCCTTTGGGGGGAAAAAAAAAAAAAGAATCGCTACTTCCCTCCTAAAAGATACATCTGGACTCTTGTTCTAATACTGTCCATTATTCATCCTCAACATGAGTTTTGAGGATGTGGGTTTTGAGCAAATCTTCCCTGGGATCTTTATTAGCCGCATGGTATCCCAAACCAACAGGTATTAAATCTCTCATAAGAGACAACAAAGGAAAGAATGGAAATTTAATGCACTGGTGTCCTTGAAAGAAAATGAGCAAGAGAAGAGGATCATATCAAGGGAAGTAAGAAGACAGAGAGTAGTGACAGAGGGACCCCCGTGAGGAGGTGTTTTTTTAGATTTATTGCAATGGACTACCGTGACCAACAACAGAAGCTCCATCTCTAAGTTTTAAACTTTAATTTTATTCAGTGCATTACTATAGAAACAGGATGAAGGTTTATTTAACTGAACTTCTATAATTCCAAGTAGTCTTAAATACTCTCTCCTGTAAAGCATTCTTGTAAGAAAGTTACTGATATATATAATCCTTGTAAAAAAGTTACATCATATATATAGTACATATACTTTACTACAGCATGTATAATTATATGTTAATTATATATAAATTAATAATATTTT
>NW_010228703.1:26028-68418 GCF_000690775.1 Eurypyga helias
CATTATTAACAGTCTTCTGTGGTTTTTCTGAGTAGTGCATATTGTGAATGTAAAAACTATGCACTTCTGGAGTTTGGGTAAAAAGAAGTTACCTAGAAATCCAGTACAAAACCAATTCATTTAAAATACCCTATCCTACAAAATGTAAGTCCTTCCTGAACTTTCAGTGTGTCACCATTTGAAAAGGACAAGTTATTCAATACTAATAAGAAAGGCTTCTAAGTCAAATTTAACCTCACCACAGTACCGTCTGCCCATTGTCATAACATTTTTCAGAAGGGCTGACACAGGAAGTATCAAATGTTCTTGTAATATTTCAAAAGGTCTTTTAAGTAAAATTATGCTATTTGCTCCAATGAATGCTTTTGTGATTTAAAATGGATATTCCACATGCAGTTTCCTCATTTCTAACTCCAATATGTAGCATAGATTAAATAACTTGTGCTAAAAGGTACATTAAAAGACAGTGGATTAAATTATTTTGTTCGAATTAATCTACCGCGTATGAATCTCAACTACATTCCTTTTATTTAGGTATAAATTATTTTACTACTCCTCAACATGCTTTGATTACTTTAAACTATTTAAAGGAAGTCAAAGTAGAGAAGTAAAGGCTGCCTATCCGAACCTGTCAAGTACAGGCCAAATTCTTTCTCTTTTCTTTGACACCAACCAACATTTTTATTAGACTCAAATGTCCTATATTCACTTAATTGTAACTACATTTGTTTTGTGACTGTGATTAAAAAACGCTATTAGTACAAATAAAGCCTGTGTACAGCCCACAGAACTAAATTCCATTTTTTCCAAAGTGGTAAAGGGCAAAACCAGAAAACCAAACAACTGTGTTTGCATATTGTGCCAAGACAGACAAGGTTGTTTACAAGAAGATTATTTCTCTGAAGAACAGAAAGTTATCTAGACATACTGCAACCTTCCTCATGGAAATAAATCTTGATAATTTAATCCTGTCCAGGAATAACTTTGCCTTGGAGCATGTAATTTTGAAGTAATGCTCAACATACTTTTCCAGACTAAAGATTCTTGGGTGTTCACCAACTACTTTTCTGCATTGCCTTCCCTCCTCCAGCTGGCTCCTATGCAATTTCAAAAGCATTAATTTTAAGTTGCAAAACCATCACCCATAAAATATTTTCATTCCACTCCAAAACAGCACCAACTGTACAATCTCTGCAGAAGACAAAACCGAATTTCAGCTGCAAGAATCACTGAAATAAAGCTTAAACACCACAGGGAAGGACTCACAGGTGTTCATCCATTCTGCAATCTTTAAGTTGAAGATTCAAAATATCTAAAATGAATGTATAAAAAGCTAAATCAGGTGACAATGTCTAAAGCTGAGTCAGGTTCAATGGGCCACCGAGATGTGTGGGACCCTGAACACTTGCAAATGTACTGAACTTAAATTTATGACAGCACTCAAACGATGCACAGATCATCAGTGAGTATAACTGAGACATTATCATCTTTATTTAGTTTCAGCACCAGGTAAGCAAAAATAGGCTGATCACAGAATGAAGAGAAAAAAGAATTTTAATTTTGCAGGAACTGACCTTGGGTATAGAATCCCAAGCCTGCCAGGTACTTGCCAGGACATGGCGTACCAGCAAAACCACTGTGCACAAAGGTACAGCAGCCGCAGTTGTATCTACAGAGCCAACCCGTAAGAGTAACTGCCTATGGGGAGAGAAATTCTTTCTTCATTCACCTTTAAGATCAGAGTTTGTGGCAAAAGCCGAAGCTGTAAAATCAGAAAAACTGCAGCAAATTTTCATCAGTTACAATGAAGATCTGCTTTATAGCATCTGACTGAGGAATACAAGCTCAAGGAGAAAACAGCTCCTGCTGAGCCTGCGATGCTCAAATATATATAGACATAATAGGAAGAAAACATGCCAGAGAGAATTAAACAAATTCACAATGTATTTAATTGAAACTACTTTTTAAAATTCCCTACATCACTTTTGCCCAGCTGGGTGCAAGTGCAGAACTCGCACATGAATTTAGAAGTCCTCCTACAAGACCAAGAAAAGCAGAGGAGCTTAGCTCTTGCTGGGCATGGCCTAACGTCTGCTGCAACTGCTCTTGAACATTCAGGCTATGCGGAATTGCTGGCGCAGCTCCAAAGTACAATGTAATTGCAGACCTCGCAGCAGCGAAGCAACGTGGTCCCACTAAAAGGAGAAGCAAATTACTCTCGTAAAAACTGCATGGCCAGTGCTTTAGAATGTGCTTCTTCACTTTAATAGTTGTGTTAAGGCATTAAGCTGCAGTTTTTTAATATCTTACTGCATTCCAGGTGGAAAGAATTCTTTTGGTTTTTTGTCTGAAAACAATAAAGATCAGATTGCTGTAGCCAGATCACTGCTGATACTTCACCATAGTGGAGGATGGCACTGCTGATGGCCATCACTATCTAGACTAGCAACAGTTCTACTGTGACCCTAGACTGCATTTTTCATGGGGATGTCTACAGCAACGAAGGGATAGCTTTGCCTGCTCTTTAAAATACTTTTGTCCACCTTTAGCACCTCTTGATTCCTTTCTGGATATATCTCCCTCTAAATTGGAATGGATGGCTCATAATTTCCCTAATGTATGGCATTAACTGTAGACCACTGTGCTTGGGATGGATGCCAAGGGGACAGAGCAGTGTGCTACTGACCTACTGCTAAAAGCCTGCCTGGTGCCATCTTACTTTCAGGGAATGTCAAATGTGAGCAGCAGCACCACTGACCTAAAAAAAGCCTCCCTTCCCAGCATGTATCAGCCAACACTTCAGGTATGTAGAAAAATAAGGGCCACTGCCTTGGCAAACTGGAGTAAGCTTCCTCTAGTAACTCTCATTTCCTGAAGGGTAGAAGTGCACAGTAGGGTTCCAGAAAAACAAAGTGCTATGTAAAAGCTCCTTCAGGGCAACTGCTGACATCAATATGGTTACTCCGCAGTAAACGCAAAGTGATTCCACATAGCTCAACCTTGAAAGATTCATGTAATTTTAAGGAATCATTCCCACCCGCTCCTGGGACTAGTGATGGCTGCTGGACTGGCTACGTTACCTGTGCAGATTCTTATGGTAATTTGTTTTCAACCTATGGTTTTTTCTCATCAGGGGCATTAACAAGGATGCTGTTCTCTGTAGAGCTGCCTGTTTTACAGAAATCGTGGGAAAAGTATCATTCAGACCGTTTATCTCCAAAATCGTGCAATGTGCTTGAAAATCAGGGGCAGGAGAAGGAAGGTGGGGTAACTGGGAAGGCAGACAGAAACTACTGTCACACACTTCCCCAGACTAATGGAACATATTTGCCTCAGTGTATTTTTCCCTAAACCAACCTCAAGAACTTAGAGAATCTTACCAAACGACAACTCTGCTGGTGACCTCTATTCTCCCTCACCCTGCAGTGATGCACCATAAATGCTGAGGGGGTGTCTCCTCCTAATTGTGTGCACACCAGCCAGCACCTCCTGTACGCAGCCCAACTTCCCACCCGGAGGCTGAGAGAAGAGGCTGTCTCTCAGCAGCTCCAGGCATCATGACACCAGGCAGAGGCCTCAGAGAAAACACAAAATGCTGCTGATGCTGCTCTCTCCTGGGCTACACTTCCACCAAACTCTCATACAGGAATGATTTTACAGACTCCTCTCCATCCTTTCCCTTCCACAGGTTGGAAACTCCAACCAAAATATAGGAGGAAGACATACTTATCAACACTGGCATATACTGAGTTTTGAACACCCAGATGCTACCAATAGCACTATTCTCCTGAGATGCCTTTACAACTCCTCATGAAACGATAGCCTTAATTTAAACATCATCAAAATGAGATGTTATATTGCAAAATATAAAATACATGGTATCAAGTATCCTGTCACAAATATAAGGGCCCTTTACCTCAACAGAAAGTTTCCCTATGTCCAACTGCTACATTCAGTATCTGAGTACTTTGCACCATGTAAAATATGAAAGGTTGATAAGCAGGCAATCAGAAAGCCCAAATCCATCATTCAAAACAGTGGCAAGGCCAAAAAAGTTACGTTTCTGAACTGCTTCAGTAAGAAAGTTTCCAAAAACCTCACAGGCAGTCTGCCTGGACTTGTTGAGGGCCAGATGCTTAAGAAAGAGAAGAGCCATTTCATTTGAAATGGCATTAAATCCAGTTCAGTTCACCCAATCAATTCTCAGATGAGCAAATTAGTCAAAGAGCAAATGCATAAGAAAAATTTAAAGCTGGAGTCGGTGAAGACAACTTAGCTTTCAAAGGGGAGTAGAACTTCTAATGAAAATAGGGGCATTGAACCATCTAAGGTGCATCATCTTAGTAAGGAATTTAGTATCTTTTTCAAAAGAAACCAGTATACCATGTCCAAGATTTAAAGACAACAATGATACTTAACATTCTTGGCATCTTATAATAAGTCTAGGCATCACAAATGCAAGTTCAAGAATTATTTTAAGTTATTTCAGCTCCTAGTTTCAACTGTGACTGACTTGTTTCCCAGTTTCGTCTGTCTGAAGTCCTCCTTCGCTCACTGAGACATTACGGAAGTGAGTCCAAAAATACCTGGTTCACTTGCCCAAACCAGCTACCAGGCAATTTCCACATTGGTAAATCTGATTAAATTATCTACAGAGTAGCAGCAACTGTGTCAGGTGTGCCCAGTTTCAATGCACTTTATTGATAAAACCTCAAAACTCACAGATGCTGCAGAAAACAACCCAAAAAAAGCAATTCAAGAGATGAAAGATAATGTTTTGGGGCTTTTTCAGAATTAAAATATTATTTTACCAATTCTGTGTTCAAAAAAGCAGAATTTTGTGTCCAGACTAAACAATTCTACATTAAGCAAAGGTGAACACAGCGACGTTCCCAGACAATGTTCCCATTAGTTATTAAAACAAAACCTAATTATTATCTGGGGCATGAGAGAGATTACATACTCCTGTTGTATTTACACAGTGTAAAAATACTTGCACATGCCGCTTAAAGGTCAGCATCTGAGGCTTAATCCATAATCTAGACCATCTATGCGTCTGCATCCTTTCACACAATGTTCAGTGTCACTGCTTGTCAAAATGGTAATACCAGCCCCAGCTACATTCAGGCTTGCATTTTTTATTAAGTGCTTTTTTTTGAGTGTTTTGCAGGGGATTTACCTGCCAACTGCCCTGTATGGACTGCCACTGAATGTAAGTTCTTTCAGAGGAACCTCAGTAATAGCTTTTCAGAGCTAGTTATCAGAAAGTCTTCATGAACAGGGACCTTTGCAAAGAAGAGGAAATATATTTTCCCAGTCAGAGTTCCAAATAAGGTTTCTGACACTGGCAACATAAAATTCACCTTTCCTAGAGAAACGTACACGCTTAATCAAATATGCAGTGTTGTTACGGTGTGTGGGAAATTAAGTCTGAGGACAGAATACCCTATACAATAGGATCTGGACAGGCCTGCAGAAGCAGTGAACTCAGTTTCATGAGACTGCAACATCATTGTGTTCGATGCTCCAATTGTGCCTCTGAACGACCTACAGAATGGAAATCACATCTTAACTGAAATGCTAGCAGAGGAGCACTCTTACAGATTTGGTAAAGGGAAGTCAGAACCAAAGCTTAATTCAAACATCAAACACTGAAAATGAAAATGGCAGAAATTTACTCAAAAGATGACTGAAAGAAATAGTGTGGGTATTTATCAACGTATAACTCAGAAAAGTAGGAACAGTTAATTTCTTCAGAGACAAAGAATGTATTTAAGTTTCTGGATACACGGATTGCTCAGATTCACAAAAGGAGTGAAAATGTCTAAAGCAACTCTGTTGCTTTGAAAAGCGTGTAACTTAAAACTTTCTACCAACCACACTACGGCCTCTTTTAGTTTTCCTAAAATTAGTAGGTTCGACTTTAATAATTTAATTAAATGTTCTAATTTTACATCAGATTTTTCATTTCCAAGCCCTTAGAAACACTTTCATTTCCTAATCACTGAAAGAAAACAAGAGGGAGTTGAACATGAAGTATCTCATGAAATTCAATCCATTTTATTCTCTTCTAGAGCTTCCTAGGAGAAGGCAGTAGGGGGATGTTAAACTGAGGTCCCAACAGAGGTATACACGAGTAAAAGTTAATTCACAGAGAAAGAATACAGATTTGGGTGCTAAAGAATTAGGTTAAGAAATTAGATTAATTGTACAGGAGAATTAATCCTCCTGCTAGGTAATGAGGCAGATCTTTCTCATCTTGTTTTTTTTCTTCAGTGTCGCAAGCAGTTTCCTTCTAACAATGATAAAGTTCTCCACTACTGGTTCCTAATATATTGAAATGGACTTAAAATTCAAGAGATGCTGTCACTCCATTTTTCTTTTTATATTAGTGGTTAATTTTACCTTTGGCTTTGCGGTAAAAGGATACAAAGGAAAAATCCTTCATACGTCTCTCCATGATTTCAGTTCTATGTTTATCAAATTCTCTTCATTTTTAAAATGCACTGTCTGAAAAGCAGCTTTGGTCTGCATGGCTAAACATAGGAAAGTTTTCGTCTTTAATAAGGGCTTAAATAAATATTCCCAAATCCCAGTGGGCCTTATTAAAGCAACATCATAAATTTTTTACACTTCCTCATGAGTTTGGAAAAAACAATAATTGTCTACATAGCAGTCTGAGCTCATGCTGACTAATGTGACCTTAGGGAAGGGACTGTTGAAATTCATGTGTCTAGTGATTAGAAATGGATTTATAGATGCAATTATGATAAATCACCATAGGTTTATTAAGTAATGATTAATTTTAAAAAAAAGAAAAAAAAAAGCAGTTACAGCTGAAAATAGCAGACATGCAGAACCAGTGCTTAAATGCTGTAAAGTTGTGGTGACCTGCTGGTTGTGCGCACTGCGAGCAGATCGGGAGGTATTCACATCAGTGTTTCAGGTACTCAGTGACCTGATTGATGAGCAGAGATGAGACAGCTGATGAAGACACTGGTCCCAGCTGTTGACCCTGCCTGGACATCTGAACTGCTCATCGCTCATTTCCTAAACGGCCACGGTTCACGGTGCAGTGTCTTTAAGCAATTCAAAACTGGCAACAATTTACCTTCAACCATATGTTCTCAACTGCAGAAGTTGAGGACTTGACTGTCAAGTGGCTCAGACGTCTGTGCTGCAGAAGCAGGGTGAACAGTTGGCACGGGAACCTCAGCGAAGACCATGACTGAAAAGCAGGGTGGGCTTAAGTGTGACAACCTAAGTGCCTCATCTAGGCAGTGCAGGGAGAGCAGCAGAGGGGTGGCATGCCCCAAGGGCAGGTGGCAAACCCCCATAAGCAACTGCCCTGTTACTAGTTGTCACACCACATTCCCGAGTAAAGGGTCTAAGCACAACCTAAGGAAGCACAGCATTAGGCACTATGTAGAAAATATGTAGAAAAAGCCAACCGTATCCTGGGCTGTATCCGGAGAAGGGTGGCCAGCAGGTCGAGGGAGGGGATTCTGCCCCTGTACTCTGCTCTGGTGAGACCCCACCTGGAGTGCTGCGTCCAGCTGTGGAGCCCTCCACATCAGAAGGATATAGACTGGTTGGAACGAGTCCAGAGGAGCACATGAAGATGCTCAGAGGGCTGGAGCACCTCTGCTATGGGGACAGGCTGAGAGAGTTGGGCTTGGTCAGCCTGGAGAAGAGAAGGCTCTGGGGAGACCTTACAGCACCTTCCAGTACTTGGAGGGGGCTACAAGGAAGCTGGGGGGGGCTTTTTACAAGGGTCTGTAGTGACAGGACAAGGGGGAATGGGGTTAAACTGAAAATGGGGAAGTTTAGATTGGATATCAGGAAGAAGTTATTCACGGAGAGGGTGGTGAAGCACTGGAACAGGTGGCCCAGAGAAGCTGTGGATGCCCCATCCCTGGAAGGGTTCAAGGCCAGGCTGGATGAGGCGTTGAGCAACCTGGTCTAGCGGAAGGTGTCCCTGCCCATGGCAGGGGTGGTGGAACTAGGTGTTCTTTAAGGTCCCTTCCAACCCAAACCATTCTGTGATTCTATATGGCCCATAACCACAGGCTCATGGCTGACCTATCACTTACTAGAACAGAGCTGCCTGTTGAAACTTCTACACAAATGATGTTAACTCTACTCATTGTTAGATGCCAGTATCTTCCCACCAGGTCTTTCTGACTGTCTACCTCCCACTGCTCCTCACCACTGCTGTCGGATCAACCTGCAGCCTCAACACTGGCACCTAGTAGCAGAAGGATGGTGTCTTTGACACCTTGTCCTAACAGTATGGAAAGAGGTGTGCATTCAGGGCCCCAGCCTAGCAACAAAGAGTAACACTTATTTCCTCAGCATCATCAACCAGGCAAGCAGCGAAGACAAGTTATTTCTAAAAAAAGATCAAATGAAATCGAAGTTGAATGAACCAATGGTCTGTGTGATCAGTGATGGTACCGCGCTGCTCTTGCTCTGTACCTAAAGCCCTGGGTTCCCTGGCCACAGCATTAAGCACCTCGCTGGGTGTTCTCATGCTGGTTATTCCTACCAGCTGTGCCACATGAAGATCTGCATATGCTCCATAAACCTTAATTTCCTTTTTAAGACCTATTATACTAAGCAGGAGGCCATTTCTGAAACTGAAATGGATTTTCAGAACAATATAAAGACGAAAATGTTTTCTGGCCTCTGATTTGTAAACCTTTGGGTAAAAGTAAATCAATTCCACAGTGCTGCTGATATTCCATATAGAAGTCTTCACAAATACCAGGCACTCCAGAACATTATGGCTGAATCCAAAGGGAGAAGTTATCCTGCTGTACAAATAAAAACTGTAATCATTGTTCACAAAAAGCTCTCAGCTTGCTGCTTTAAAGTTTGGGGTTTTTTTTCCTCATGTACTGACTTCAGAAGAAAAGGAAGTTCAGTATTTCAAGAAGTAATTACATGAACCTGCGGCAAAGCAAAGAACATCACAAATCACAGAATTGGTTGATCCTGAGAATTCGCTGACAGAAAAATCTCTTATTTCCACTCATTTGATCCAAACCATTGCCAAACAAAAGCCTAATTACTAAAGTTAAAACTTCACATGTGCCATATTCTCCCTTTCCCACTGAAACAGTAATTTTCCTGGAACAGTTTATTTTTATTATCATTTTCCCTCTTTACCGATATGATTGTAGCAAAATTTGTACAGACGCTCACTCTATGTGGGAATGACACAACACTGGCACTAAAATATCAGGTGTGGCTACAAGTCAGATTTAACAAGCAATTAAATTTAAAAAAAAAAAAAAATAAAGCCAGCAATCAAGAACATAGCTTCCTTTCCTAAAAATAACTTCAAGGTTAATTCAAAACCAAACTGGCATAGCAACATTTTTTAGATAGGTCACAAATCCCAAACTACCTGATTTTACTACATCCCACAGTCTACTTTGAAAACTCACAGCAGACTTATTGCCAGTCTGGAAAGATCAACTTTCCACTAGCCCCTTTTCCCTGTCCTTAGCCAGTATGTGTCCTCACATACCTGTCAGGTTTCCCCTCTGCATGGAAATACTCTTCCGTAAATAACCCCTCCATCCTTCGCAAATCTGTCCCTAGTTTTAAAACCTCCTCTCCTCAAAGCTAATTCCCAAGTTTTCCCTCTCAACTATTCTGAAGCTTTCCCCTTACGTTACGGCAGAGCTTTAACAGTGTCCGGTGTCCTGCTGTAGACACGAAGCAGAACTGGAAGAATCACACCGGCCATCAGCCACCCTTCCGAGACAGCACTGTAGGGGCTGCATCGCACACACATGCCTTGACACAGTCAGATCAGTGAATGCAGATTATTTTGGCTCTTTAATTTAGTTTTATGAACTTTCTTAAAATCTTCTGGATCAAGAAACAGGGAAACATAGTCTCAGCCTATAAGCACGATATACAGCCTGGGGCGACATACAGCCTGGCAGCTGAGTTCTGGACGTCAGCAAGAGCAGAAGCAGCAAAAAGGAAGAGAGAGGGGATATAGGTGAAAGACTAAATCTAGGCTTGGCCAAGTTAAGTGAATAGAGGAATCAATGTTACAGACTAAAACGGAGCTTTGATGAAAGAAAGTAAAGTAGGCACGGAAAGACTGAGTCACAGACACCAGCTCAGTGAGAAGAGAAACCTGTGAGTAGATAATCTCATTCAAAGAGGAGATGCAACTGCTGAAAGTAACACAGCTACAAATAAAGTGCTACACATTCTTTGCAAATAAAGTTAATTAGAATGGACTTCAGATGCAGAACACATCATAGGTAAAGAAGTAATGTCACACTCAATAATTACGAACTTGCTGAATAGC
This sequence comes from Eurypyga helias, assembly GCF_000690775.1. Taxonomy (NCBI): domain Eukaryota; kingdom Metazoa; phylum Chordata; class Aves; order Eurypygiformes; family Eurypygidae; genus Eurypyga; species Eurypyga helias. The sequence goes on from NW_010228703.1 coordinate 36,365, forward strand.
GGCCCAGTCAAGACTATGGTACCAGTGTGGCACCTAAAAACTTGTCACTCTGAAGAGCTTCCAGAGAGCAAAAGCGGTATGGTGAAGGTGAACTTGAAACTCTTTTGGCAGGTCAGTGACAGAGTCAGAAAACTGAACCAGAAGGCATCTCCCAGACAAAAAAGCTCAACTCTCTTCAAGAACAGGCAATGTGTCAAAGCATTCCTTTTTGAAATTTCCTCATGCTTCATCTTAAAAGCAATTTTGTTTTTTGACAACATTATCCCTACTAGAAAGCTCTGCAGGAACCTCACTGCTCGAATATCAGAAAACTTCCAATCTCCAGTCTAAATTTTTTCATAGTCTACTATATCTGTATGTCCTCTCCCATTTCTACTGAAAGCAATCAAAGAACATTACAGTTATCTGGTACCCACTACTACTCTATGGTCTTGCAGCAATCTGCTGAGTTAGGCTTGCATCAAACACAACTGGCGATACAAGAAACTCACCTGGATAACTGTGTTAAATTCAATGGTCGTAAATGTAAAGGACAGCTTCAGAGGTGCTAGAAGTGTCTGCAGAACTGCTATATTGGGGGGAAAAAAACAGCTTCTCAATAACTGATTTCTTCTTGTAGTAGCCAGTGACGGTTTCATCAGTTTCAGAAAAACAAAATATAGTTTTCAATAAAATCTCTCAAATCAGACAAGAGTTTGTCTTTCTTAATCACCATGACATGTTTGAAAAATTAGAGACCTTAATATTAATGACATGCAGTCACTTCTGTTTGAAATACAACAGCTGAACAGCAGTTTGCAGCAATAATATGCAAATAGCTGAAAACAGTAAGTAGGGAATATTGACAGACTTTTTTTAGGTATGACTACAACCAGTAAAGCTCACATTTGGTAATGATATTAGATTCAAAATGCACTAAATCATTAAGTATCTGATAGCTCTTCCTAGAACCCTGTTAAGTCCCTTTTTCAGAAGATGATTCTTTGCATTACCAGCATTAATTCCAGCTGGTCAAAATTATGCTGGGTACTTTTTTTTTTCCCAGCTGAAAAATATTCACCAACTTCTAGAGAAAGTTTAAAATTTGGAAAAAAAATCAGTGTAAAATATGATAAGAAATACTTTTGCAGTGTTTTGTGTAGGCCATCCAATTGTTTCCATCATAAGATACCAACTTTGGATAAAAATGAGGAAACACATTATATTGCTCAATCACACTGCTTTGTGAGAGACACAGAACAGTTGGGAAGGCGGTCAGTAAAGAAAAAGGAGTACATACGGAAGTGCAACTACTGCAGCATTTCCATAGGAAAATAAAGCAGTTTTGGAGGGTTCCAAAAAATTGGTGTCTATGGGGGAAAGAAAAATCGTACTTAGTTTAAATCCAAACTTCTAACCAGTTCCGCTACAGATCCTACACAGCTGCCCATCAGTACCAGCTGAAAAGCCTCAGCTGTGGCATTGGAGCCTTGGACATCCAGCTGACACGCATGCCTGCAGTCATTTCCCTGAAGAGTCATTGTCCACGAGACACTGTACAATTTTGCCTCTCCAGGAGAGCCAGCAAAATCAGAGCCCACAAAAGCACTCGAGTGATTTCTGTATAGCTGCCTCCGTAACATCAGAATGCAGTCAGTGGCGCTGTGAAGGAAGGAAAAATTGGAAGACTTAATAGGTATTATGGTAATGCATACATTCTGGGAAGAACCTAAACCAAGTTTAATGCTCTTTTAACCATGCACAGAAGGAAAATGGGCACGGTCAGTCCAACACCTCACTTGTGAGTAGGCCTAATAGTCTTGCCTTTGGCAATTATTTGACTGAAATCCTGCAGCAATTTTATTCACTGGAACAACACCTTCCACCTTTCCAGTCAGATCTCCGCCTCTTCTTCCTCAAAAATTACTATCCACATCCATATCACTTGTTATGCCTATTAGTTATACAAATTACTTCATTTATAGCTTAAGGCCAGAGGAACCAGCATGAGAATTCCTTGATCTGTTTTGACGCTACAGAATTAAAAATAAGCATCCAACAGCAATAGCTTATTGTTGCCACACACAGATGGAAATATCCTGAACAGCTTCACAAATCAGCCTTCCTTGGTCTCAACTCATACACTTCCAATCTGCTTCAGCCTTGCTGATTTAAAAAGTATTGTAAGTAAAATTATCAGCCTAAATCATTTTGTTAATCTAAGCATTGTTAGTTTACGCAGCCTGTCATGGAGAAATACAATAGAAGCAACAAATGCTAATTAATTTAAAACAGCCCAAGATCCTAGAATTCAGTAAATCAAGTACTGAGGTTTAAGCAGTTCTTGTCAGCAATCTATCCAACAGGCTTTTATAAGTTTTATTTTTTCACTCTTGGCTTGTTATAGGATTCCTGCTCGCTCAAATGGATCCTGTCATTTCAAAAGCATTATAGGAGTTGAGTACTTACAGTTCCCAAGTGAACCCAGCTTTATAAGTCTTTGAGAAACAAACCAAGCCTCGAAGTGGAAAGCTGCTGTAGTTTGGCATACGATTATAAAATTATCCTCAACGGATCATCACTATCACATTTAGGCTATCTGGCTTTCAAAAAAGCAGTGTTACAAGGAAAGTGAAATGAATATAATAGAGATATTAATGTCCTATATTAAGACTTGAATAGATGTGATACTACTGTCCCTCCAGGAAACAAGCCAGTAAACCTAACTCCTACACGTAATCGGCAAGAACACCACATGCTGTAATCCCAGTGCAAAGTTTAGGATCCCCAAGTCCGTTTTAGCAGTATGAATGCAGAACTGTTGGTTGCTAAATCCTCAATCCTACATCTAGAGGCAACTCACTGAAACTGGCAGGACGTCAGCTTAAAAGAGGTTAAAAGAGTATTACACAGCAGTTGTGAACTTCTGGATCTTGCTGTTTGCCGTGGTTTAACCCCAGCCAGCAACTACGCACCACACAGCTGCCCACCACCTCCCACCTTCCTCAGTGGGATGGGGAGAATCAGAATAAAAGACAAGGAAACACGTGGGTTGAGATAATAACAATTAAATAATTGAAAATAAATAAAATAAAATCATTATACTAATAATACTAACAATACTAACAATATTACCATTACTACTACTACATAATTAAAATACTATTACCACTACTACTAGTAGTAATTTGTAATTAAAATAATGGAAAAGAAAACAAATGATATAACCACTTGCCCCCTGCCAACCAACGCCCAGCCAGTCCCCGAGCAGCAAGAGCCAGAGCCTGAGAGCCACCAAACCAGCAGAGCCAGCCCCCTGAGAGCCAGACCCAGAGAACCCCAATGAGCAAGAGAGTCACCCTGAACCCACTCCTCCAACTTATATACAAACCATGACATTTTATGGAATGAAATACCCCTTTGGTCAGCTTTGGTCAGTTGTCCAGGCTGTGCCCTCTCCCAGCTTCATGTAAAGAACACAGGTAGAGTATGAGAAACTGCAAAAGTCCTTGACTTGATATAAACATTGCTTAGCAACAACTAAAAACATTAGTATGTTATCAACATTCTTCTCAGCACAGCCAAAACATAGCCTCATACTAGCTACTCTGAGGAAAACTAGCTCTGTCCCAACTAACACCAGCACACTGTTACAGAAGATTGTGGAGGCAGACAGCACCAGTAAGGTCAGAAAGTGTTTGTTCAAATGGATGGTCAAAAGAAGCATGAACAGATAGTAAAGGAAATAGGCAGGGCTGTACCCTCTAACATCCTTAATACAACAACTGCAGAGCTGAGGAAGTGCTGAGATTCACATGCTGCTCTAAAGAACACCTCTGGATGCCGGAAGTAGGATACTGGGCTAGATGGTCACTGCTCTGGCCCAGCATGGCATTTCTTACATTCTTCTCATCCTATAAAAGTGGAATTAACTACCAGGCAATGCAGTAGTTTCAGACTACACATTTAATTAAGCTTCAGATAGCCTTGCTGCTTTTAATTCACATTTTTTTCCCATACAACTTGACATTTCTCTCATTACCAATCCTGATAGTCCCCAAAAAACTGAGCTACAGCAATATGAACCAGAGACACATGTACCAAAATTGTGATTACCTGAATTACAGTGTTTCACAAATAAGTATGAAGAATGAATATGGAAAAAAATACACAAGTGTGAACTGTATTTTTTGTTCTACCATATTAAAAGATCACAAATCCTGAGTCAAAAGCAGCTTAAATGTGATATGAGATCTTAATAGCAGATTTATCTATTTTTTTCTAAGAAATTAGAACATAAGAAGCAGCTAAGCAACAGCACTTAGAATCAATTTCTTATTTTTATATTGCCAATTACTCTGTATATAGCATTTAACACTTTTAATGCAGTGTACAACAGCAGTACCCTGCAAGATGAGTGACACTTCAGCATCTTTCATGCTACACAGGAAGAAAGGCAGGCTACTGACCAGATTATTAACAAATGGCTAAGTGATTTGGGATTGCAATTCTGCTTTAAAAAAAAAAAAACCAGAACGCTACCTCTGCTGACTTCAACGCTGAAGTTCAAAAGATGAGCAAAAAAGGCAACGTCAGCAACAAGCTCAGCTGGGATGATAACGTGGGCAAAATTTATTGGAAAAAATACAAGAGACCTTGTTTGGTAGACAAAGGGTTTATTCCAACATTCTTCTCTGCTGCAGTTAGTACTTCAAGACTATTTAAAATTGGAAAGATAGATACCAAAAATATCACAGCTGTGAAGAGTTGGAAAGATATATCAGACCTGTGTTTAGGAACAAAAATGAAGTTCTTCAGTAGCTACCATAAAAGGATGCCTCACACGGCAGGTCAAGTTCCAATAAACAAGAAGTTGGAACTTTTCTCCTGTACGTTAAAAGTTGCATACATCTTTCCAGGTGAAAAAGGATGTTGCCAGTACTGAAGAACAGTTCTTCCTTCTGCAGAATGATCTCTAGCTAAAAATAGTAGTTCTCAGATGAAGTTTTCATCTCTTATTCTAAGCTTCAGCCCCAACATTCAAAGTTCAGGAGGCTTATAACTTCCGCGCATCTATCAAACTCTGAAAAGTACTTTTTTTCACTCATGTCCCAAAACCCTGACTGGCATCAGACTGCATCTTTCAAAAATTTCTGCCCGACTGTTCAGTCAGTTCTTTAAAGGCAACCCACCCCACCTGTGGTGTCAGTTCTCTTGATAACATGAAAGAATTCAAGGAAAAAGAAAAAAATCTGAAACAAAACAGATCCTTCATTCTCCATTTACAATCACACCCACTCATTTAATCATTCTAGATATACCACAAGAAGCTTATTATACTACAGAAAACACCTTAAAGAGAGCACAGAACAGTGAAACATTGGTCATTCCTCAGCCAGTCAACTCTTGGTCTGTGTTGTGGTTTAACTCCGGCTAGCAAAATACCAGGAAGCTGCTCTCACAAATCCCGCTCCACTCCTCCAGTGGAGGGGAAGAATCACAGGGAAAAGGACAAGGAAGCTCGTAAAACTGAGGTAAGAACTATTTACTAATTAAATCTAAATTAATATATACAAATACTACTACTAATAAATAATTCAAATAACAGAAAATAAAACATATGACACAATGTGATACAATTATGATACAGTTGCTCACCACCCACTCACCAATGAAAAACCAGGTGCTGAGCTGAGAAGTTCAGAGCCAGAGAGCAGCAACCCGAGAGCAATCACAGTCCAAGAGCCGAAGCCTGAGAGCTACTGCAGCAGGTTCCAAACAAACCCTATCAGCAATAGCACGAGCAGGAAAACTAAACAAACCCACCAACTCCCTCATGAACGAGCCAGCACAGGAGTCAGCAAAGCAGCTAATGCAGGAGTCAGGGAGAGGGTCAGCAAGTGTATGGGAGTGAACGAGAGAGGGTGAGAAAGAGAGTAATAGCTCCCGGACCCCCTCCTCACCTCTGCCCCGAGCATGACGTACTATGGAATGAAATACTCCCTTGGTCAGTTGGGGTCAGGTGCCTGAACTGTGTGTCCCAGCACTGCCTGTAGCGAGACAGCAGAGCTGGGAACGCAGCTGCAGGATCAGAAGGGGAGAAAGACCTTGAATTCAGTGCAGGCATTCCCCAGCGCCAGCTGAGAACTTACCAGTGATGCTCTCTGCATCCAGGAACAGCTTCCTAGCAGCCACAGTAAAGATAGTTAACTCTTTCCTGACTAAACCCCCGAACAGTCTGTGTGCTCCCATGTGTTTTCCACAAGCAAGAGTTACTGAAACACTAGGAAAAGGCATTCTATTTTAGACACACAAAAATCAGTGAAATAGGACACAGTTTGGTGCCTTTATGAGAGGTGAATTACTCTAGAGTCATATACAGAATGAAAACCATTCTTGGGACAAATAAACAACATTCTGGAATACATCACTAACAGCTTCATAAACAGCTCACTACACATGGATTCTAACACCAGCATCCAGACTCAAAAATCCAGGTTTTCAGCTACAAACTCAATTTTCTAGCTTATTCTGTCCTTCTAAAGCTAGTAACACGAACAATTTCTGGAAATAATTTTTCAACTCTCAAATGATAAGCAGCAAACTCTTACATAGAGGAGAAGGCTTCTGCACAAGCGGTAAACTATTCAGAGACTCTAGATTCATATGAGAAATAAAATGCTATCAGTGACTTTTTGACAAAGCTTTGCCTCGCATGCTACTATAAAGGGAAAAGTGTAATTTTCTTCTAACTGTACCTTCACATATATTTTCTCAGATCAAGTTATGGTCGAATTGCCATGTAACCGTATTTTCAATTTTCTTCATACATTTTTACAACACTCTCTCTTCAGCAGTATTTACCATTATCACTCCCAGCAAAGTTGTTTGCATAAGGTGTTATTTGCCAAGAACCTGTTACTTGAAAAGAAGACCTCTTCTGTCTGCACAGCAGATTTGTAGGTGGAGAAAAGGAGCCTTGCTGAGAGTAAAGTGAAGGGAAACAACATAATCACATACACATGATCCATAAATATCTAAGTAAGAATGGAGCAGAAAATGCATGAGGCATCCTTCTCTAATGGGACTCAACTACACTCATAGGATACTTTTTTCTGTGGGTGACTAGAAGAAATGACAGCATGTAATTTCAACTAATTTGTTGTAGAAGGGTTGCTCATAAAGCTCCTGCAAGGGCTAGAAGCCTAACTGTAGGCAGACCTACCCAGAAGACGTGGTATTACACATAAGACACACCTAAGTTTTTCTAGCCCCCTGTGTAAGAGCTGAAGGAGTAAGATACAAATCAATACAACACTTAAAGGATACCCTCGGGAAGATCAGAGGACTAGGACTCTGCAAGGAGAAATGCCAAGAGCGACACTATAAATAGCATGTCTGGACATACCTAACAATGTCTTAACTTCACAATGCCTTAAAAGCTACTGAATGTTCTTAAGCAACACAGTCTAACACAGAGAGGATACTCAGAGCCCAGCTGTTAATCATTCATTGCCAAAACAAAGTTATACGGAGAGGAGAGAGAAAGAAAACATGACGTGTTCTTAGTTTGGTCCTATTCCATATCTCTGTTGCTCTTCAGGAGACTGGAACTTTCATTCACAGATGACACAAAGCTAGGAGGACCATCACTATGTCACATGTTGAAAATCAAAATAACCACAGCCAATAGGGAAAATTAGGATGTAATTTGACAAAGCACAACTGCACAGAAATAGAGAGGAAGGCTGCTTATAAGACTGCAATCTACTGAAATGGATCTGATGGTCAACACCGATCAACAAATTGAACATGAATCAGCATGTTGTCAATAAAAAGGTAAGTGCCGCACAAGGGGTAATCGCCTTCTCAGCAACGTTCAGCCTAACTCATAGCAGTTCTGTTACAGAAGGCCAAAGGATCAGCCATCCCCAAACAGCTATCGCTCCAAATGGGTTAATTATCATTGAGGCTGGTATCACTCAGCAGCCAGTAATGAACCATGAACATTTATGCTACTCAAATCATAGAATCATAGAAAGGTTTGGGTTGGAAGGGACCTTAAAGATCATCTAGTTCCAACCCACCTGCCCATATTTGCTTCCTTTGCATAGTTAACACTTAGAGTAATACCGAACATAAGGTACAGTGATAGATATGCCAGTGATTTACTGGAGGAAAGAAAGAGGAGATGGCTGTTGTTCACTGAAGCATGGTGTTGTTAACAGGACATAATTCCCAGTTTAAGGGAAAAAAAACCACTTCCATATCTGAGGAAGAGAAATAAGCGTTATGTTAATTATGATAAACTGCAAAACTGTGGTCTTAATAAAGAGGGAATAAAATGAGTTTCGGAGAGAGACTGTAAATTTCTTATGACATCCTAGAAGTCTTGAAAAGAATGATCACGTATAAAAGCTACTCCACTCCCCCCCAAAAAAAAACATTCAAGTGCATTCCAAGGAATCTGAACCTAAGGTTCACTTCAAAAAGAGGGTTCCTGAACATGAATTGTTAGGCAATCCCTGTTAGGCTTTCTCTAGAAGAGGCAGCTCGCCAGGGGAGAATTTCACAAAGCCCGAGACCTCAACTACTACCATGGAGCCATGTATTTATCTCAGAGCAAGTGGATTTATGCTTGTGTAAGTAGACTAAATATAGATTTTCTTTCATTTCTTTGCCGATGTTTTACAAGTGTGTGATTATGCTATTATGTTTAGATATTATAAATACATGCTTTTATTTCTAGTTTACCTTAATCTGTCTTAACCTACAGACCAGCTACCCAGCACAGTCTCTGATGCATCCACAGGTAAGAAGGGTGCTTCCCCTCCCATCGCACAGACCACACTCTGGTGCTGCAGGAATCAGACAGGATCCAAGGGTACCCCGTGACCAGCAAAAACAACTGAAGAGGCTCTTTGACATGCTGCAACAGGATATTAGAATGCTCGCTTACCCCTTGCAACCACTGGGGTCTAGGTCACAAGCGCACCTCCTGCTCACTGTTTTGAGGTATCCTTTCTTACTCCCCACTCACGGGGAGCAGACCATGGGCTCTGAAACCTCTGCATTATTTCTAAGGCAGGTGTGCTTGCAGAAACAAATAATGTATTATAATCATTATTATATATGTTCCATATACACATAATCATATAATAATTATATAATTATAAGCATGTAGGCATCTAAAACATTTGGAACTTGCACCATTCAAGAAATCAGACCTCGGTTCAGAATTCTTGAAATCATATTTGAGATCTAAATGCAAACATGTTGCATTAAATAAGCTGCACTGGTTTTGATATTTTTGCTTCTGCTGTGTTTACATACAGAAAGACTTGAGTCTTATTGCACAGATCCAGGCCGTACTTCAAGCTGATAAATGAGTTAGTGGAAACAGACTGAAGTGCTAACATTCATTTTACTGTTCTTTCCTAGAAATGTAAAAATAGGAAAACAATACCAACCCAAAAGTTACTTTGGTTTCTGAACCTTAAAAAGAACCCTCTGTTCTTTCTCTTACATTTTTGCATTTGTCCAGGGACTGGGCAGGGAAGATGCCAATTACTGTCAAGGGAGAATTAAAACCTCAGTTGTGCCTTCCCCTCACTGCAAAATCCCAAATATAAATACAAAGTAAACTTCAGAAATGGGTGATTTGTAACAATTCTATCGGGGAAAATGGAAAGAAATTAATATAATCTCACAGTAAAATTCTGCTGCTGAGAACTCCATTCAAGAAAAGCATTTCTGAATGCTTGGTAAGTGACTAAGTAGATATGACTTTTATCTCAGTAACATCCATCATATTTGAAAAGTCATGGCAGTCTGGTGAAGTTCCCGCTGACTGGAAAAGGGGGAAACATAACCCCAACATGGCTTCACCAAGGGCAGATCATGCCTGACGAATACGGTGGTCTTCTACAATGGGGTCATGACCCTGGTGGATAGAGGATGGGCAACAGATGTCATCTACCTGGACTTGTGCAAAGCCTTTGATACTGTCCCACATGACATCCTTGCCTCTAAACTGGAGAGACATGGATGGACTGCTCGATGGATAAAGAACTGGCTGGATGGTCGCACTCAGAGAGTGGTGGTCAACGGCTCAACATCTGAGTGGAGACCAGATGGGCTGAAAGCAAGTTAAGGTTAAATACAGAGGGGCTAATTAGAAAACTCAATGAACTTCCGAATCACATCTAGAGAAGACCTTCCTTTAGAGGATATGCTATATGCTGACAATATGCTATACTCTTACAACATTGTTCATATTATTCTGCTAGGCTACAAGCACAAGTTTCTTTTAACAGGGATACTGTTAGGTGCATTGTCGGGGTATACAGATCAATATGCTAATTTATTGTGACCCAGCAGGCAACACCTGTAGTCCTGAAGATAACTTGGCTTAAACATACTAATTCCATTTCCGTGAACAGCAATTTCTCTTGCAAAACAAAGCATAATTTTAAACCAAAAAAGGTCGCAGTAAGCAGGTTATAATCTGCTAAACTAGTAACTACCCACCTCTACACTCTTGATTTCAGCTGTACCTAAGAGGTACAAAGTCTTTCCTGTGTGAGTGCAGAGAGGGTTACTCCCTTAGATAACGTAACAGATAAGATTTTCACACAAAACACAGCAATTGAAGGCAAAGAAGGAGATCTGGCTAAACTTAAGCATCATTGAGGAGTCAGCCCATGCTCCTTATCTTCCCTCAATTCTTCCTCCTCCCCAAATTACACCAGGTGACTGTACAGACAGAACTCACTGACCCACTGTGGGATACACTGCACCATCACACTTCCAGCTTCTGCCAATAGAGCCAGAAAAATGACCAAGCTCTAAAAGTCCAGTGAGTTAATATGGGGAAAAAAATGTATAAATGAAAAAGCACATTACTCTCCCGTGGAACAGGTATGTAATACAAATAGAAGTTGTCCCTACACTATCTACACGTGTTTCCAGAAAAAACGTAACTCATTGGTCTCCATTTTAATATTATGGTACAAAAATTTAACAACCATATTCCCTCTGGCTGTAACAGATGCCAAAATACTAATCCTTTGGCATTTTACTTGTAGAAGAATTGTATGCAATTTCAGAGCGCTACATCTCTGAGAATAACGAACTGCCCAAAGAACCTCAAAGAAATACTGCTGCCCTGAAATCCAAAAGAAATCAAAGATTAGAATCTGAGGTCAGAAAAGGCTGTACTTACCCCTTATTCCTGCTTTTAATGCACGGCTGGTAAAGGACTTTGACAGCATTCCAGGTCCCCACTGGCCCAGAGCTAGGCAGGAAAATATCTCCAAACAGCGTAAAAACACTGTGGGAGGAAGAATTTCCTAAAGACTCCACCAGCAGTGTGTCCGAATTTAAAAGCCATATCTATAAATGAAGAAATAATTTATTATACTGTAGATTACATCAATTTCATTTTGTTCCTTTACACTGATCCTACATCAGCTGATACTAAAGCCGCATTCTTGCAAGGTTTCTAATAAAGTGTTAACAGACATACATTGATATTTTATTATTCTTCACAGCCTTTAGAGGAGAAAAATGAGTTAATAAAATGAACTTATGCCTGATTTATCACAGTCCCTCTTAAGATCATTATTTCTGTGAAGCTCCCTCTTTTTGTGGCTGCAGCACATTCCCTTTCATAGTAACAAAAGAAACAGCCCCAAGTCATCTGTTTCAATACCAAATGGAGTATTTCTCTAATTTCATATTTTTTTTAAGAATTAGTCGAGCATATGGTGTTGAACAACTGAGGGCTAAAGACAGGGAACTGAAAGACTGCCCACTAAAAGTGCCAAAAATTAAGGATCTTTAGAAAAAATGTGATAGACTGTATGGAGCTATGACATGGGAGGAAAAAAACAATTAATGTGCTCGAAAAGGAAGGCTGGGATTTACAAACGGCTGTAACAGACCCTTGCTTGGAAAATAAGATTTTATCAGATTTAATAATGGAACTGGCATTCTTCAGCACTACTTCCTCACAGCAATTCATGGGATATTTACCACGGAGAGTTTTGAGAAATCTGAAATTTTTACATCACATTATGGATCTTATCTAATCTTTGTGTTATTATGCATCATTGTTCCAACTTATATTCAGGGCTTTCATCCTAAGTACTGCTCAAAAAGACAGGCTTTTCCTTTATTCACAGCCTGCAGTACTGAAGTGATCTGAGTTACCAATGGAAATAAATTTTTACAAGTCCTGAGCCTGTATGAAATGGTTATATATGAAATATTTATCATAGAAAACAGGATTTATGCAATGCTGCTCACTAGAGAGTAATCTTCTGCTTCTCATGACCTAATCAGCTTCAAGTAAAACAAGTTACATGATGTTAGGTAGTAGACATATGATATCCCCTGTGGAAGGAGAAAGCCACCGTTAACAGGACACATAGTATATGTTGTAATTGAATGTGACAGTCACAATTTATCAGAGCCCAAGGCTCAGAACATTACAGTGGAAGCTTCATAAAGGAGGAATGAGATATATTGATAAAGACGTCTTGGGAGGAGATGGGAGGAGAATCACTTTAGCATATACACATAAATGATGACAAGCAACTGCACTTGGCTTAGCAAGTGGCTGTTCATCAGTTTTGGTCTGGTAACTCACTGTACACATTCATAGCCTAAACTGCAACCTATACTTCATTAGCTAGCACCATTACACACGGTGCTTTAAGCCAAGTGTTGAAGAAGTGTTGGAGAAAATGGGGAAAAAAGTGTCCTATACACACAAGCCACTGTCAACATGTTTAGCTTTAAGTAACCAGAGACTCTTTCCTGTGAAATTATTAACATTTCTCTGTAAAGGAGCCTCCTGAGACAGTTTTCAGAAGGGAACATCCTTCAACTAGTCTATGGAGTAATACAGCAAGAGCTGTCTGTTCCTTTAAGAATCGTTCTGCAACTTGCTTTACAGAAAGCAACCAAACTGTTTCATTTACAACACGGCCCATATGAAAAGTACTTCCTACTACCACAAGTGTTGATATGTGTCATCTGACAATAACGTTCCACCACATTGTCTCAAGAGCAATGCAACAGATCCCTATAAATAATTTAGCACACAGGACAGAGAAAATCAACTTCTGAACTACATTTGTTCTTTAAGCAGTTAATTTCCTTCTTTTCCTCATGCACAAATTATTTTTTGATCTTGCTTTCGGGTTCAATAAACAATCACTCACCAAGACTGGGTGTGTTGACTCAAAGCAGCTTATACATGTTATTTCTGGCTAATGTAGTTTCAAATTTTGATCTATGCTTTCAACTATGTTACTCACAATGTACAATCTTTCCTCCCTCTCTACTACTTTGTTCAGCAGAGCCCACACAACCGAATTCCTCTCATATTAACTCCAGTAAGAAAAGAACCTTTACAGAAAGATAAACATGTAAAGTTTAGAATTCATTCACAGTGCAGATTGATGACCTTTGCTGAAATGACAGCATCAGGAGATAGCATTTCATTTTTTTCTCAGTAGTTTTTTTTGTTGTTTTGTTTATTTCATTTTTTGAATCAACTTGTCAATACACTTCAAAGATGTTCTTAGGAGAAAAGCTGCAAAAGTTATGCTTTGCAGACTTGATCCAAACAGGTGAAATACTATGATTCACGTTCTGTGATCAATTTCCTAAAATCTCAACCTGTGCCTCCAGCATCAGCATCAATTTGTGGACAATCGGCCTTTAGCATGGCTAAAAAAAAAAAACCTGTTGTTCTTCCTTGCTTCTTTCTAGTTCTTCACTAGTTAGTGCAGACATTACCATTACTTTCATCATCACACAGGTCAGTAGCACAAACATCTTTCATTACAGCTTCTCTATCCTCACATTCAGACTGTTCAGATAAAGACGGGGTCTCTTCATACTTCACAAAGAATAAAGCTCTCTAAGAGAACTGGTTAGCTATCTCACATATTGATCACTGCAACATCCCCCTCTCTAACCTTGACAAATGCAAACTTGTTCAGCTTACGCCCTCCAAGACACAGTCCAAGAATCAGTATCTGATTGACAGCTCTCTCCCATTTTGTTACATATTTATTTTCTTGGGATACAGAATCATAGAATGGTTTGGGTTGGAAGGGACCTTAAAGACCATCCAGTTCCAACCCCCCTGCCATGGGCAGGGACACCTTCCACTAGACCAGGTTGCTCAAAGCCTCATCCAGCCTGGCCTTGAACACTTCCAGGGATGGGGCATCCACAGCTTCTCTGGGCAACCTGTTCCAGTGCCTCACCACCCTCTCCATGAAGAACTTCTTCCTGATATCCAATCTAAACCTCCCCACTTCCAATTTAAACCCGTTACCCCTTGTCCTGTCACGACAGGCCCTTGTAAAAAGTCCCCTCCCAGCTTCCTTGTAGGCCCCTTCAGGTACTGGAAGGCTGCTTTACTTTCAAAGCACATTACAGACTAATCCCACTCCAAAAGCCATCCTTCATTCAGTACTGTAAGACTGGAGTTAGTATTCAAACACTCTGAACTCTACCACCCATCTTTTTATTTTCACAGATGTATCTTTTGGGGGTTTATGAGTTTGATCCCATCCATGGGATGACTTCACTGTATCTATCCACAAAACTACCTATTTACCTCTTTCAAACCTATCCTTTCTATAGTATAGAAAAAAACTACATCTATTAAGATGCTGCTATGCTGACCAATAATGTACAATTTTGCTTGCATTCTCCTATCTCACCATCAATTTGCTCTCCTCATGTTGTTCTTCGCTTGTAAGTCACATCAGTTAAAGGTAGGGAACCCTTCAGCAGTAAAGCAAAGAGAGGAGGCAGTGAGACATCTTTTAGAGAATGTGAAGAGGGTAGAGATATAGGACAAATAAAGAAATCTGTATACATCACTTTTTTTTCTTCCTGAGACAGAGCCTTTTATTTCTTGTCATCCTTTAAAAAAACACACTCAAAGCAGTAGTATATAGCTTTCAGGAACTTGGTTATCACCAACAGAAACTCATATTATTATCCACAAGCAACATAACTGGTAATGTTAAGTGATACATGCAGAGGAAATAAGGAAAGTGAGTACACATAGTACTTGTGGCCTTAAAAAAAACAAAACAAAACAAAACGACTTGTGAGAGACCTTAACCTTAATTATCACATACACAGCCTAAGCTGTGTGCATTCATGTATGTAAGCACAAACACTGTGAATAAGAATCTTTGGCTCATCGTCAAAATGAACAAGTGGGACAGCTGGTCCATGATGCATCAGTGACGAGAGCTCTTGTCTAAGCTGGCTGTGTACCCACAGCCTCAAGCACCTACATATTTCACTGCCTAGCTGTTTGCAATCACTACTATAAACAGTGCTTACATTACACTTGTGCCCACAAGGCCTCTGAGTCCTAAGACTTAACCCATGACTCCAGAACACCTGTTGGTATATTTACAGTACCTAGAACCTCACCCTGAACATGAATAAGGGCTTTCTGATGTTAAACACACACAAAAAAATACTAATAATTCACTAATAAAAAGGAAGGAATGCCAATCACAAGCCAGCCCCTATGCCAATGCAGCCTGCTGCTCCAATCAATTCATTGGCAAAAATGCAACTCAGAGCAAACGGTAATGGCAATCTGCTAAAAACCCTGATTTTTCTGTCAGAAAATAAGTTTGTTCTATATAAGCTACTAGAATTAAGCATCAGAATATTAGGTAACTTGGAAACACATAAGCTACAAAAAAAAATAATTTTTAATGGCTCCTCAATTAGATTATACATAGTGACAATTATGAGACCTTATTTTATCATCACAGAAGAAGTATTCCTCAGTGATTGCACAGATTTTGTCTTGGCACTAAAATTTATTTAAAAGCAACAGATATACACTTACCTCAGAATCTGGATGTTCAGACATTATAGTACTGGGACAATGTAAAAATAAAACAATTTACTTCATTAGATTGCCGACCTCAACAAAGTGCATCTATAAGTCTATCCAGGGCAGGAACCTACAATCACGTATTTCTTTATCTTTGTGTCTATCAATTACTTATACAAACTGCAAAATTACAAATTCTGTGCCTATATTTAGTTCATGAAAAAAAGAAAACATCCCTGGTTATGCCACATGTACAGTATTAAGATAATTCCAGACTAAGATTCCTATCCATCTTAAAAGTTTGAGGAATTTAGCTGCCACTATTTAAATATCAAGCTTAACCAAGTTTAACAGCATCAGAACATTAAGTATAATAGGCAATTTTATTTTTGTTTGCACTTCACTTTGCAATGTAATGTACTGACTACATTAGTGGTCTCTGCTGACTTAAGACAATATTTGTGAAAGATGCTATACAATTTGATGAACTCCTGGTGATTAAAGATAAGAAGCACTGGAGCAAGAAGATGAGGTATATATTATAAAGTCAAAACCTTTCCATATTTTCTGAATACAAAACACTGTTATTTCTCTGCTACTTGTGGTGCATCTGTTATACTTTGATAAAGAAAATTTTTGTATGTACATATACTTAGATTAAAAACATAGGGAAGTTTCTTACTTGAACAGAACTCTTCAGAACTACTTCAAGAATCTGAATTTGTTAATTTTCTTTAAACACACAGTCATGAACAGCATAAATATAATACATTTTAGGAGCTGGGATTCATAGGTTAAACTTTTTCAGCAAGATAAAGATTAAAAAAAAAAAAAACTTACCAGAATATAAATTTTGCCATTATCCCCTTTTATGGTAAATCTAAACGTGCTTTTAGCAGAGGCAAATTCCACAAGACACTGAGCAACCATGCTCTGTACGAATTGAGACCTGTTTAATAATTAACGACATACTATGTTTTTATGATGTTTTCACAACAACTACATGGGCAAAGTCATTCATATTGATGTAGTACAAGTATAGTAGTATCTCCATGCTGTCAGTTCTACTACATCCTACAATCACGGCTTCTTTATCTCTCCCTCCTTCAAAAACAGAGGATTTTATTTCCTGCAACAGGAATTTTTGAATAGATCAGCAGTCTAAACTGTTCCACATCCTTTATTTTGACCAACACCAAATGTCAAATGCTAAATAAAAGCTCTACCCTATTATATTTTGCACATACGAACACCAAGTTCAGAACAATGCACATATTTCAAATATAATTCACAAAAGAACTGTGACTAACACACAGTACACGATACCAGATAGCT
The DNA here is from genome assembly GCF_000690775.1 of Eurypyga helias. Taxonomy (NCBI): domain Eukaryota; kingdom Metazoa; phylum Chordata; class Aves; order Eurypygiformes; family Eurypygidae; genus Eurypyga; species Eurypyga helias. The sequence goes on from NW_010228703.1 coordinate 53,574, forward strand.
AGATTGAGGTCTGTTTCATATCAGTCTTCAAACTGAATTACTTAAAATTTAAAAAATCTCACTTACAATTAAACATTTCAAGCTTTACTTAATTTAACTTTACATAACGTAACCTTCCATTTCTATAATTAGCCACCAGACAACATGCAAACTTTTACAGTTCAAAATGTGAAACTCTAGAACAGGTTGCCCAGAGAGGTGGTAGATGCCCCATCCCTGGAAACATTCAAGGCCAGGTTGGACAGGGCTCTGAGCAACCTGATCTAGGTGAAGATGCCCCTACTCATTGCAGTGGGGTGGACTAGATGACCTTTAAAGGTCAAGTCCAATACAAACTATTCTATGGTAGTATGATAAGTAAGTATTGTATTATGGTTTATCATCTGAACAGTGAGACACTGAGACAAATTATACACAACTTCTCTGCTGCATCAACACAAACATACACAAAGACAAGCAAACAAAATTGTACATGACTGAATTCAGACTACATTACCTTCACAATACTTAATTCTGTGATGATTACATAAAATTTGGCAGCACTTTGTTATTCTATGTAATTATTTGAGAAACGAGAATGTTAGTGCATTTCTAGTCTCCTTTCTAAAACGTAAACCTGAGAAAATTACATTATTATTTTTTTGTTACCTTGGTGTTGGGCTGAAACTTTCCTCAGATGGTCGAATAATTACCTCGGTGACATAATATTTAATGGTATCTAAAGTGATAAAAAACATTTTTCAGGTACCACAGAACAACCAACTAGTTAAGAGTAGACTGTAGGTCACTTATCTCTACACTCATTAAACTTTTGTTCAGCACTCAATTAAGAGGTGCAGGAGATGGTCAAATTCTGCTTTGGTTTGTGGGAGGAGAAGCAACCAATAACAGAAAACACACGTTGCCAGAAGAGAACTGCTCTGAGCTAATTACATGATCAGCAATTTGTCATTCATATTGATCCTTGTTTAACGCTGGGAACAATCATCTTGAAACAAAGCGAGCAAGAGCTCAAGCCAAACCAAAAGATGAATTGGAAGAAGTTTCCTAAAGCACTGAGATCAGCATAGCTTACCTAAGTATTTTAGTACCCTCTGCTGCTCAGTAATGCTGCACTAAATCACAAGAGACAGTTTTAATAACAGTACACACAGGGGAATCATTTTCTTCTTTGCTCAAAGAGCAGAATAGAACTTCTTTCCAAAAATCACACTAACTCAACACTAATACAGCACAAATTCCGAGTTTCAATGTAGTTGTTCCCCAAAAGCTTCATCAAGATAGCCTTTAACACCGAATGGAAGTGTTTGAGCACAGAATTTAGTCCCCATCAATAAGATCAGGTCAAAGATGATCATACTGAAGCTCTGGGTCTGTGCTACAAACACAGCCTAACCAGAGATCTGACAGAACAGGTTAAGCATATATATAGCAATACATTCATTCCACTAAGCCTTAGCATGTGAACAACAGTAAAGATTCATCAGTTTTATAAATTTTAAGAGTGGAAGGGATTGTCTCATCTATCTCTGTCCACACACACCACTAAAACTGGATGAAAGCGAGCAGTTCAGGAAGACACTTGATCTGTTTTAAAGTTTCCAAAGGCCTGGCGATCCCACCCCTTCTCCAGATCAGTACTACACTTTTTTCATTATCCTCACTGTTAGGTAATTATATTTTTACCTCTAAGTTTAATTTTAGTCTGCTCCTCGCTGTGCTTAGTCCTGGGAGACAGGAGGAAAAGAAGCCAGTGCAGTCACTCAAGCTCCCCAGCTGTTACCCAGAGCAAGAAATCGGTGCTACTGCTGCAAGGGCATTGGGAATTAAGGAGATGTCTGCTTGTAGAGATATAGAAGGTGGGATTTCCTAAGGAAGAAGTCATACGAGCATATGGGGATAGAGTTGGAGGAAGGAATTTCAGTGGAATTGCAAAGCCAAATCTGGCCTCCACAGCTACACTGCTCTAACCCAGCTTTATCTTCTAGGCATGGACATCTGCTTATGGGGAAGCACCAAAGCATGACAGTCAAGTCTGCTCCTTAGTCTCTTTTTACAGAAATGGTTCTGCCCAGACTTATACCATACATCTCTGGTTAGGTTTTTTGTCTGTTCTTTGAATTCTATGTACATTTCCTGAAGTACTGAAGAAGGATGGTCAAACAATGGACATGCTGTCTAGCTTCAGCCATGTGCAGAGTCCAAATGAAATCCCTGCACATCTACACAGGATTTGCCTTTTCCCATACCCACTGATCACATCACTGGTTGCAACAACTGTCTGAAGGCTTAGATTAAGGCCTCCATTATTCAGGGTGATCTCTGAAGCCCTTCTCTGACTACTGCTTTCCCAAAGTCACAACCTGCTTTGTGGGCTTTCAAACATCTTACCTCAAATTTGGTTTTATTAAAGCCTGTACTGTTCAAACCTCTGTAAAGGACAATCAACCATCTGTTACAGAAGACCTTCTGCCTTGCAGCTCCTTATGACTTATTTCTTAAACATTTTCTGAGAATTTTTTATATTGTCCAGATCTCTGAACTTAGCCAGGCTCACAGTGACTAATGCAGGGGAGTAGAGGGAGAGTGGAAGAAAGACCCCTGCTAATACAGCCTTATCATTGCTTCTCTCCCGTTAATAAACTGCATTTTAAAAAAGACCAGAGATTCATCTTCACACTACTTCAGATAAACCCTGCTGATTCAATATAATGACAGCTTGTAAACCAGTAATTTCACCATCATCAGAAATTATGAGACCTAACCTGTTTCTTTGACAAAGCTTCCTTTCCAAAAAACCAGGCTGGCTGTTAACAATCACATCTTTAGCTTCTAGTTCTGTGTTGATCAAGTTCTGAATTAACCTTTCCATTATTCTGTAGGACTGACAGCAAAATAAACAACCTGTAATTTCCCAGGTCTCCTTTTTTACTGGCATTCCTAGCGAAATGGAATCATGCACTGAGTTTTCTGAAGCTTTAGAATTAGCCAAATACGTCACAGAAACAAGGATGAGGAAAATCCCTGTTGTCAGTCACTTTCAAGGTCTAACAGCGGAAGCAACAACCTGATCTGTTCCAGAAGGCAATAAGACAAACACACAGGAATCAGCCCTGCACCTTACTGATAAACTACTTTCCCCCAGAATTCCTAACCTCCAGTGGTCAATGGCTGATGCAGTGGTCTGGTTTGGTTTGTACATTCCATACCTGATGATACTGTTTCTCCCAGCATTGTCTTGCAGCGCTTACAAATTACTCTGGTATTTTCCTTTGATTTCTGTAGGACAAAGAAATGTCATTTAAATGTCACTCAGTTATTCTGAAAAAGGAATGTATAATTTTAACATACTCTACAGAGCAGATAGTGACCTTTGTACTTGTTTCTGTTCTCTTTATATTTACATGCATTCTCTTTATGTTTACATATGTCTTTTGAGCAACCTGGTCTAGTGGAAGGTGTCCCTGCTCACGGCAGGGGGGTTGGAACTAGATGTTCTTTAAGGTTCCTTCCAACCCAAACCATTCTATGATTCATACACGCAGATTTCCATTCACTACTTCAGCTTTCTACACTTCGACTTGCTTGCAAGTTTCATACTAGTTTTAAAATCTAGCAATAGATACTGACCCCACAGCATAACGTGTAATAGCTAACAGGAGAATCTCATAATATTGAGTGACTGGATGATAAAATGACAAGGTAAATTTGATTTTGATAAAGGTCAAGTAAGGCACATGAAAAGAAGTATTCCAAAATATATACATAAAATATTATGCTGCAATGTGACTACCATCACTCAGTAAAAAGTTCTAGCCACTGTGAACAGTTTTGCAGTTTCAATATTCAGCAGAGGTCAGAAAATGTCCACAGGGTATTCTGAATTACGAATAAACAGCTGAAAAACACAACACAGCATGATATTCCAGAAAGGTGCGGTGGATTCTATTCTTGGACAACCCCTCTAGCTCAATTCAAGCAGAAACAGAAAAGGTATTGACAAAGAATAAGAGTAATTGCCATGTGGCAAGAAAATACGCATAATGGGACAAAGCATGAATGACAGAAAACTGAGGGGTATCACTGATATATATCAAATCATTAATGTTTAGGAAGAGCCAAAGAGCCAAACAACATTTACTCTTATAGCTCATGCTATGAAATTATAACCTGGTTTGTATCAAAGAAAGGAAGGTATTTGTCACACAATGTATAATATAGTTTAGTACTAACTACAAGAAAGTATTTTTCATATTAAAAGTATACGTAAGTTCAAAAAGTCTTCAGAAATTCAGGGACACTAGTGTCCATCAAGGGCTTATTAAAAACCAGAAATGTGGGTAACAACATCTAGTTCCAGAAGTCTTTAGAGTGGACAAAACATCACTCAATTCTTGCCTTGCTCTTAGGCACCCATTACTGCCCACTGAAAAAGACCTCATTTCTGGATGAACTTGTGATCTGCCCTAGTAACACTCCTACTAATTCCAGTGTTAGTATTTAAATTCAGTATCAGTATAAAGATGCAAGTAGGCACAACTACTTTAATCCAAAGTCTAAACACTAGAACTGGTTCTGTGTGTGCTTATTAACTGGGGTGTAGCACAGAACAGCTCTGGTCTGGAAGCAGCACATACATACAACCACAATGATGCTCCTGAGTTAATAAATCCTTCTGGAGATAGAAATCATGAGAATGTAATGAAAAGACACCTAAATTAGATTTTTACATGTGGTCTTTGTATAATCACCTTTACAATAGTTCATAAAATATACAGTCCATAAAAATACCCATGTGTAATTAAGCAAATATTGGGTTATTGGCTTGGTTTATAAGTCCGAAGAAGTCACTATCTACTTGAGAAATCACACTGCAGCACACGCCTACAAAAACTGTATCTAGATTTAGAATAAATCAAACTAGTTGAGGGGAAAAAGATGGCAACAGTTCCCATGGATTCCAACTGGAGTGAACACATATGTGCTCTTTGGGGAGCATAGTTTTTCTTCATCAGCACTATCATACTCCTCAGGATTCAAATTTTAAAATGGATGATGATGATGTGTCAGACTGATGTCCAGAACATGAAGTGGTGCTCTGTGGCCAATCACATCACAGAATTACTGGGGAAGGGGAAGTGCAGCATGAAATGAATCCAGTGCCCCTACCTATGTCAGGTACACTTTTCATCTTACAAAGCTAAGTTTTGAAGTATGCCCATTACAGCCTGTCTTCAGAACGTGGACTGTGGACTTACAGAGGGCGCAGATTTCCAAGCACAGTCATCCCAATCAAAAATTGAATAAGGCTGTGTTAATTGATTTATTCTAATTCAGGTGCCTTGAAGGGCATGTGGGCTGTGATTAGATCGGTGATGAAAGAGATTACGGACAAGTGAAACAGAGACACCAGGCCAATTTGTTCAGTTACCCTATGGAATGTGGAAGTACTTCCTGCTGCAATGATAGGGAAAGGCTAAACTAGAGATAGAGGAGTTACACACACAAGTCTGGATCATTAAGTAGGTTGTGCTTAGTCTAACAATCTGTACTAAAATATAGCCAAATGCCGGACATGTATTCAGGAACAATAGAGCCAGTAATGATAAAATAAAGGAATACATACTGGAAATCAGCAAAAATCAAAAGGGTTCAGATGATGGTAGATAGCCAAACCAGAGTTACTAATGAGATGCTACAAAAGAAAGGGCAAACATGATCTCTGAAGGCATGAAAAATTAATAGTTGATAGGGATAAAAAGAAAAATGTAACATCTTCAAAATTAGTGAGATAACTACTGCAAAAATGAATCTATAAGTTATGTTCAAAATTTGGAAAATTGTGTGAAAAACTGCTACAAAAAACTATTATAGAGAATAAATACATTAAAGAGAGATAGAAAGTTACAATTCTTAGGGCATTTAATCTAATAAGAAGGCAGCAAAGAGTCAGAATGTTTAAGCACTGAAACAGTTTGTCAAGGAATGTGATAAAGCTTCCATCATCTGAAGTATTAAATTAATATTGGATGTCTTTCTCAAAGCTAGACCTCAGACAGAACTGATGGTTTTGACACTGGAAAACCTAAGCGTTCTCTGATCTGTACCATGCAAATAATAAAATGAACAGAAAGGACCATGCTAGCTCCATGAAAAACTGCAAGTGTCCCACATGGGATCTGAACTTATGATCCCGAAGTGCTTGTTCCCCACAAACCAGGAATCAAACTAGAAGCTCCAGGGAGATCCCAACAGCCCCTGATAAAGCTTCAGAGAGCTGACTATGTGGATATAACTATTGTTATGGAAATCAGTAAAAACAGTTGTTGCATATACCCAGTTATCCCCTTTCACAATTCCTACCTTACTACTCCTCTCAAGCATACTCAGTAAAATTACTTGCTTAACATGGAGAGCAAGGATACGTAGACAGGGTTTTGTGAAAAACAGCACTTGAGGGTGGCACAAATACTGCACAGTACAAGTATGTAATACACAGGACTTCCTTGAAAGCTACAACTTGAAAGTCTTTTTCTGACGACAGTTAGAGGTGCTAGCTGAGAACTGTGCAGTATGGGACCTAAAACCACAGCTAACTCATCGTATCATGCTTGATGGAAAAAGCAATCGTTTTAGCTCAACTAATTAAATCAATATATCTATTTGACAACTTGCAGCTGTTGGCAATCTGCAGATGGAGGTGGATCACCAGCCTAATATTTTCTGTTTCTATTCCTAAGGATCCATGATACGGTGTCAGGGAAAATATTTTCCCCAAGAGATACTATTAGGATGCTGCAAGACCATCTGACATTTAAAAACTATGTTACGCTGAAAGACTAATAGATGTGAGAAATATGTTTGCAATGGACGGATGCTATCTTGGTCCCACTGGACACCGGAAAAGATTGTTTGAGCATCTCCGGTACATATGGGTCATAGGCAAACACTTACAGAAGAACTGCAATGCAATTAAAAAGGAACTTTCACACTGAGGCAGACCGTAACAATATTCTCTGAAATGAGAACATTTATGCCAATAGCAATCTATCTTGCCTGTAGCTTTCTATTGCTCATGCAAGAATTTTCTGTTCCAGTATGAGGGCTTTTTTCCTTATTAGTTCAGTTTCTGCTGGATCATACAGTTTTGCTCATTTGCTTGGCAACTGAGCGATGCTGGAAATAAGCAAATGCAGAAATGAGAATTCATTTTAAGTGTGCAAGGTGTAGAAAGAGGGATTTGACACAAACAAGGAAAGAATTCTCAACTTGAATACAAGTGTAAGGAAGCAAACATAAAAATTCACCACACTGAACTACTACTGTATGTCTTTGACAGAAAACAGCCTCCTCCCTCATTCAAAAGTTCTGCTGTTATCCTGGTTTGATCCACATCTCAGTAACATCTTTGTTCTCATGTTCCTGCCGCAAACAACCCTTTTCTGGCAAACATTCTCTTTGATTGAAGAAGCGTGTTGGGCGGACTGCTCCCCTGTCTTTGGGCTGCAATATGAACTCCATGCACCCTGTCTCTTCCTGCCTTTGTTCCCATTTTTATGTCTTTTGAGACTACAGGAATGTGAGATAATTCACTTTGGGGACCTCTGGTAGAAAGCACTGTCCTCTCGGAAATTCAGAATCTTCCATTCAGCCTCCTTCTTAAGGATACTTAGAAGAAATCAGTCCAATTGCCACAGAGTTAATCCTAATTAATCTGCTTCTCCCATGCTGACATCTTTTCAGGGTATCAGTTCTTATTTTCCCATCCCCATATTCTGCTTTTCAAAGAACAATGGAACAAGAAACCAAAGGACCAAAGCTGCAAGACTTGCAGATATGGACCACAGGACAGAACTTGTCCCCAGGCAGATGGCTCGCTTGGATGCGCTGTACCAGCAACCACTGAACTGTGAGAATCCCAGTGATTTAACTGGGGATAATACAAATCCCTAATGATGATAAGCAGCAGCAGCAGACAGGAATTGGGGTCTCTGGCATTACTTCTCAACAGATTAAAAGTTTCATGCTGGGAATCTGTACATACCACATCATCAGCTGTTACAGACACAAGTTGCCAAGGCAGCAAGGGTTCCCGTAATTGTAGAAAGATTTCAGTAATTAGGTTTAATACATGGTATTGGAAGAAAAGATGGCATCTGCAGGCCCAACCTTTGTCAGCACAAATACAGACAAGCAGTAGATTAACAGAAAAGACTTTATGGAAATGGAGGCTTTGCCGGACTAAGTTCCTTATGACCTTCTGGTAGAAGAAAAGATTATTGCTTGAACTTTTATAAAAGTGCTAGATTTCCAAGAGAAGTAAAGCACTGAAATTTATTTCTTCATGGGTTTTATCCCATCATTGAAACGTCAGTATCCCTATAAATGGTTTTTTTCCTGGGCAGCAACAAATTTTGATGTTTCTAAGCCAAATGATAGGCTTCCTAGAGACTCAGCTAATGGATATATGTCCTCCTGGAACATCTCAGAAAAATCAACATGAAGAGTTATAACCTGGGGTGGCAGGTCCCTTTCACTGGACAGAGCAGTCAAACAAACTCAATTTCCTTATTATATTATTAAGAGTGTAAGACAGCCACACCTCAACCATAACCACATTCTGATTTTTCCAAGTCATTCTAAAGCTAAAAAACAGAAAGAAAAAAAATCACAGCTTCCTTTGATCATATTTATAGTTATACATCCAGTCATAGTTTGTGAAGAAGCACTGTAATTCCAGTTTCCTCCTCACTGTTCACTCCATTACCTTCTGACAAACACCTAACCCATTACAGTTATTATCTTACTAAATGTTCATGTCCTTCACTCAGGATATTTTTTGGGGAAATATTTGGGTTTAGAACTACATAATTAAACAGTTTCTAATTCACTTTGTAGGAAGAAGTTTTTTCTTGCATATCTAGGTCAATATTAAGACCATTGTGGCATGCTTCAGAAAATGTAAGTCATTGTTTAGAATATTTTCTGGCTTCTGTACAACTGAATGTCAACAACTCCCTGTGACCCTCAAAACAGCTCTGTAATACATACAAGTTAAATAAAGCAGTGACAAAAAGGTGATTTGCAATGAAAAAAGGCCAAATACATTTACATAAGGATTATTCAAACACAATACTTTACCAAGTTGGAGCCACTCGGAGAAGCATGGTGTCCAGCCTCTGAGCAGCACGTGGGAGATTCAGGCACATGTGATTCTTCTCCCGCATTCAGCAGGGAAAAAGTGTCTCCAAGAAAACAGTCATCCTGCTGAGGATGCAAAGTGCTTCTGGCAAAGGGGTTAGCGTGACAACACCACTCTTCAACTAAAGCACTCCAGTTCTCACTTGGTAGAGGAAGAACTCTGAGAAATTTCCTAAGAGAGAAGAAGAAAAAAATATTCCAATATATTATATTCTTTTCTAAGACACTGAAAGAGAACTTAGACTCCTTACTAAAAGAGGGAAGGGGGGCAGCAGCAGAAGTGCTTGAGTCTCCTTTCAGTCAAAGGCACTTTCTTTGGATGAATTCTGAGAAAGCAATGGCTGAGTGTTTCCTGCCAATTTATTGACGAAGCGTTTCCCAAGGGTGAATCTCCAACGATTATAAGGCAGAACTTGGCATAATCCTCTCTTGAAATGAATCACATGGCAAAAATAAAACAATTCTATCCAGTCGTGAAAAATATAACAAATGGCATTTCGCAATTATATTTAATATTACTGATTGTAAAGGTCTGTTGTACCAAATGTTGATATAAAACCAACAGAAACAGCCTGCTGCCAGAGCAAGGGAGTGCACATCCTCTGAAGCCCCTCAAAGTCAGGTACTAGACTTCGGTCTAGTACCTGACAAAATCTTGACAAAAATACCACAGTATATCTTCATTTAAAAAATAAAAAGAGATAATGCAATCTTCACTTAGATTCAGATTCAACTTTCAAAAATCACATACAAAAAAACCCAAATCTCTTTCTCCTGGGCAGCTGTACTGACCAAGAAGGCTGCTCCAGCCAATGCCAGACTTTGCTTTCGTTATCGGTGTTGTTTTTAACTTACTTTTTTTGGTTACACACAGTATCAGAGGATTTTATAAGCTAAGGTTTGAAATCACTGCTTTAAGTTGTAAAGTATACTCTTAAAGCTAGAATATACGCATAGGGTTATATAAACACCAGCTTGGTCATGAGTGAGTGATCAATGCTTTCCTGACTACATTTCCATTCTGTGGTCCCACAAGACGTGGTTTTTTTAAGAATGTAAAAGTATTGAAGGGTACTGTCCACATATTTTTACCTTCTTTAGTCTGTGTTTTCTAGAAGACTACGGCATTGGAAAGAAATTCAGCACCTTTACCAAAACAGTGGGCAATGGCTTTAACAGTGTGCACTCCTCCACAAGTTTTCTACCTGTACTGTTTGTTACACAGCTGTGCTTTCTAGTTTCCTTGAATGCTTTCCTTTTGTTCCCATTTCTTCTGCTGTTGCCTGAATCCTTTACAAAGAGTTTCCTGATTCTACTCCTTATTTAAAACTTGTAAATACAACTTTGCTTATGGTGCTACTTCACAAACACACAGCTGCTAAACCAACAGTTAGACACCTTCCCTTTCCTGCAGTTCAGAGACTATTCTTTTCTGAAGATGCCAGTTCTTCCCACAGTAGTTTCTCGTGCCTTCTGTATTGCTGGGTGGGTGAAAGTAAAATCTTTATTAAAAACTTCCTTCTTTCTAGACTGACAATACATTTTAAACTGTGCTTGCCCCACCTGCAGATGAAAGTTGGAATAACTTGTCCTCGGACCCAACTTTACCATAACTAAACAAGATCAGCTCTTGGCACCACCCATCACTGTGGTTTTATCTACTGCCTGAGATACAACCACAATTCTGCCATGCTGGGACCTTAATTCTGGTGTTGGCCTGATGACTGATTATTCCAATAATCAGTCAACCTTCCCAGTGCACAGCTTTGCACTGAAAAAAAAGAAGTCTTCATTCCTAGGTATCGCTCTTTACACTACAACAACAAAAAGCTGTTATTGCTCAGCAATGGTTTTTCAAGTGTTAGATACAGGAGGAAAAAAAAAAAGCAGAGATTACCTTAATCTTCAGACTAATGTCCAGTTTCATTACATTACCCTTTGCTTACCCTCCCAGTCTACAGCATCAAGATCTTGAATCCTTGCCCAACAAAAGCAGTGGCTCCAACCAGTAGGAATTTTATAAACAGACTCCTCCTAACTTTAAGATACATAGAAAAGATAGCATTTCCACTATATTTTAGACTTTTGCCACTCATAAGCAGGAAGCCATATTCTGAATCCCTAGAACTGGAAAAATGTAACACTAAAAAATGTAACTTTCCAGAAAAACAATGACAAAGACAGAAACTTTAAGTTTACTGTGTGCTGACTAACCTGAGGCTGCTAAATACAGTAATAAAACCTGGCTAACAGAGGGACTCATCTCCCCAGAGTTTCTCCTAATAACAACTGAGTTTCTACTTTAAGACAGTCACCTAGGCTGCCTTAACAGTCAGAGCCTGACAAACAATTCTTAGGTTTAGAATTTTAAGAGAAACTTTCTCTTTCTGAAAGTGTCCAATATAGTCAGGCTGAATCTCCTCCTGGAGACAGCGCTTTATCTCCAAACAGAGAAAGCCTAGGTAATTAATTTTTAAAGGCCATAAGTTAGGCACTAGTTGAAAAGAGTTCTGCCATAAGGATGTAATTCTTAGGTGCACTTCCATGCTAAGGTAAGTATTTGATCATAGAGATCCTCATAAGACTAGACTAAGAAAAATAATCCCTAACACCATTATTAACTAATATCAAAGAACCCAGTAATATCATCCTATCCACTGAAAATTCCAAAAACTGGAGGTAATGGGAGACTTTTAAACATACAACTCTTTTGTTCCATCAGAGAAAAAGAGAAAGAAAAAAGATCCAGCTGAATTTCTTTAACAGCAGTCCTCCTTATTTAATTACAAAAACCAACCTTGGACAGCCCAGCTTGACAGTTAATTGTCATGCTTAAAGCTATTTATGTAGGAAAAGTGTAATTAAAAGATTTCCCCTGCCATCAGTTGTTTCAATAGATTATTTATGTTGTACAAATTCTTAGTGTTTAGACTAAAGAAATGGTTTATTGCATAATAGTCAATTTACGAAATTTATTTTTCACAACATTCATCCTTTAAAAAAATTCTTCATGACAGAAACAAAGCCTTAAGGAATTATTTTATCTATGAGCTACACTTAGCCTAACTGGAAGGAGAGGAAGAAAAAAGAAAGTATCCCAAATTCTTTGCAGCTCTTAAATCATGGAAGAAAAAAAATAATCTAATCACTTCCTCTAATGTGGGTAATGTGAGGGTAATGGAGAAGAATCAGAGAGCATAACCCTATCCTCTGAAGAGCTATCACATTTATGGAAGGAAGCAGACTAAGCCAGGGGATTTCAGACAATGTATAGAGTCCATTTTCTTGCATCAAGGAGGGATCACTTACATTTAAACCATTCCTAACATAGTTCTCTAATCTAATCATTAAGATGATGGCTTTACGCAGTCTTTAACACTGAAAAAAAAAAGCTTTAGAATAGGTTTGGGTTGTTGGGGTTTTTTATCATTTTAACCTAAACTCCTCCTGCTTCTGCTGAAGACTGCTGCCACCTTCTCTTCAGCACCTTCTTAAATATTGCAAGAGTCTTACGTCTACTCCAACACCTTATCAAAACTAAATCCCGTTTATTTAAATTTCTTCTCAAAGGTATCATTTTCTAGATCTCAGTTTTTTCATTACAGACCCTTTCCTAGTAACTGACACTTTAATAAGTTCCCTCTCACACAGTTCTGTAATTCCCCTTCGATCCCACTGCCTGTGCTGCCGTTGTCATACTCCCTCTCCCTGGAGAGACCAACACACAAATTCTGCAGCTAAAAGTACTAACTTCAGTACTGTCTTCCTTTTGGAACTGCTGGAACAGGTGGTGTTGGATACACTGGCAGCTTCACTCTTCTACCCCTGTCTTAGTATTTCTTAGTCATAATACTCAAAGGTGACAGAGGTTGCTTGCAAGGAGAAATCCCAAGTGAAGAGCCATGAACGTGACTTCTTTTCACTTTCTCAAAAACTCTGTCTGCATGTTACAGGATGCAGACCCAAAAAATGCAAACTTCATGCATATGAAATTGATGTGCTGAAATTCAAGAAAACACCCACTCAGAGATGAAAATATAGAAGTGCAATATCTTTTGAAAGCAAATGTTACTGACTAGAAATTACAAGTTTCATTACTCTACAAATGTACCAAAATAAGAGCTATTACTAGACTTTCTGATGAGACATTTCAGTAAAGAAAGCCAGGAAATCCTCACTGAGTTGCATTCAAGCCAGCCAAAATCCATATGTATGACAAGAAAGCAACAGAAGTTTACAGAATATACTGCATTTGTATTACCATTTTGAGAATTAGGAGTGACACAGATCACAAAAGGCTGCAAGTGCATCTTTAACAATTCTTATCTATCCAGCCGAAGCTGCCAAAATTGTTCATCATAAAAGCCAGAACATGCAGCAGATTTTTATTAAAATTCTCATTCACTCTGCACACTTTGTAAGGAACAGAGATAAGGCTCAGCCACACAGCTAAGAAACAGCTCCTGTGTTTCCCAAATTCAGCATCCCTGAACTGTGTGGCAGTTGGCTTTGCTTAACAGATAGAAGGGAGCTGTGGTCAACATCCCCATTCCGATCAACCACTCTTTAACTAAAGCACAATGACTGAAAGGAATTTGTAAGATGCTGGGAATAACTGAAGATCACTGAAGTGCAGAGAAAGAACGAAGTCCAGGCTAAAATGTTCAGTTTTATTCCCTTCAACATAGCAAAGATGTCAGTTACAAACAGACTATGACTATTTTTTAAATCAATGAGAACTATGAACACTTGCAATATTTCTAGCTAAAACATTACAGCTTTTTGTCTGCACAGGAAAACCAGAAGCTATTATGATGACTGCAAAGAGATTCTGGATGAAAAAAAAGCATAGATCACAAAGCAGAAATTTTTCACATAGGGAAGTCCAGCTACAAAAGGAAATGTCTTGCTCAAAGCATAGCAGACAAGAAGGAAAAAAATACAGATTTCCCAGCTTCCCGAGCAATGCACCAAACTCCTTTTTTGAGGTACTTCTACTTTCCAGACAGAATGAAATCAACAAGTAAATGAAAAACTGTTTCAGCTAATTTTGCTTTTACCTATGCGTAGTCCTTCAAAAGTGTACTCATCTATGAATTTCAAAGTAAATACTTTTTAGCTGTCTCTCTAAGTACCCAAAATAACACAAATACCAATCACTATGGCATTTATTGCTATAAACACAAGACACTGCAGTACTCACCGGTCTTTCACTATGACATCACCACAGGATTGACAGTAGAAGACATAATTCTTCTGAGGTTTCACGCTTTCCCTCAAAGTAAAAACCAAATCTATGGATAGAAAAAGACATATTAATCTTCAAAAATGTATAAAATTTTCAGTCACTTTTACAGAGAAATCCTGCCAAATACCTCAAACTAAAAAAAGATAAGAATCTAAGAAACAAAGCAAAATGCTCACATTTAAAACACAACCTTAATTTATTGACTCGAAGCAAGTACTTAAATTGGGGAAAAACTTGTAATCTCCACCTCATGCCTCATATTGCTGAGTAGAAATTCTATACGTGAATAATTATTTTAAAGGTGTAAATCTTCTCCACAGGATATTGTAAGATTAGAGATTTTATAAATTAAAATTCAGTGCCACTCTTTTGTAATATTTCTGCCATAGGAGGGTA
>NW_010228704.1:0-9878 GCF_000690775.1 Eurypyga helias
TTTCTTTTGCCTTGACGTGTTGTCCTTCTAACAGATATCGGGGTGGTGGAAGTCCCCCATAAGGAACAAGGTTTGTGAACATGAGGATGTTGCTATCTGCCTGTAGAGGGCCTCATCCACTCACTCATCTTGGCTAGGTAGCCTGTAGCAAACTCCCACTATCATATCCCCTCTTCCTGTCCTCCCTTTAATCCTGACCCATAAGCTCTAGGTCAGCTCCTCATCCATCCCCAGAAGGAGTTCCACATGCTCCAACTGGTCTCTGACATAGAGAGCAACCCCCACCCCTATTTCCCCTGCCTGTCCTTCCTGAAGAGCCTATATCCTTCCATTCTGACACTCCAGTTGTAGGAGCCATCCCACCACGTTTCCATAATGTCAATGAGGTCATAGCCCCCCACTCATGCACACATCTCCAGCTCCTCTTGTTTATTTTCCATGTTCCATGCATTCATATAGAGGCATTTAGGATGGGCCCCCAATGAGGTTGGATTGTGGACTGGAGCATCTAGGTATCCCTTATTTTCTCTTCCAGGTGTACTCCTGGTGAGCAGTGATTCTTCTCCAGGGTCTGCACATCTCCTGGTGTCCCTACTGGTTTTGCACTCCTCTCCCTTCCAACCTAGCTTAAAGCCCTATTGATGATCCCTGCCAATTCATGGGAAAGAATCTTTTTTTCTCTCTGAGACAGCTGAACACCATCTGTCACCAGCCGGCCTGGTGTCACATAATCTTCCCCATGCTCAAAGAATCCAAAGCTTCACCATTCACACCAGCCTGAGACATATGTTAATCAGGTGTGCTTTCCTGTTTCTCTCAGTACCTTTCCCTGCTGCTAAAAGGATGGAGGAGAACACCACCTGTGCTCCCCAGTGCCCTGAAGTCTCTTTTGATGGCTTCTGGATTCCTCTCCTCAAGCTCATCACTGCCCACCTGCATTACCAACAGAGGGTAATAGTCAGAGGGCTTTACCAGACCAGGAAGTTTCCTGGTCATGTCCCTAACCTGAGCCCCAGGGAGGCAGCAGACTTCTCTGTGGGATGGGTCTGGATGGCATATCGGGCCCTCTGTTCCCTTCAGAAGGGAATTACCTATAACAATGACCTTCCTCATTTTTTTTTAACAGAGGCCGTTGTAATACGTGGGGCTGACGGGGTTGTACTATGCAGCTCCTTGGAAGGACCTTCCTCCGCAATTGCCTGGCCCTCAAGTTCCAGAGCCCCATATCTGTTCTGCAAGGGCAGCTGGGAAGGGGAGGGAAGGCAGGAGGGGATGCGTCTACCTCGCTGAGCAGGGACCTATTTCCATTCCGTTCCCTCTCAAATTCCCTCCCTCTGCCTGCTGGCAAGAGGATATGGGATTAACTGTGAGCTGAGTGCCCTCTATCTGCTGGCTTTCCCTTTGGAGTGGTAGTTTGGTGGAACGAGAACCTCTCTCCTTCTCACACTCCCTCACACTCCCCAGCCTCTCCACTTCCTCCTTCAGCTCCACCATCATGCTGAGCAGATCACCGACCTGCTCACACCTCGTGCAGGGGCCATCTCTGTTGCCCTCAGCTCCGAGGGACAGGTGAGGCACTCCCTGCAGCCGAAGACCTGGACAGCTGCATCTCTGAGTGGGAGCACTGTCTGGGTTGCTGCATTCCTCCCAGCAGTGTCTTTCCACCGAGTGGTTACCATGGCTGGGTCCTGCCTCCTCAACCCGACTGCATGCACTGCTGTGAAAACTGCCTTCCTGACTGACTCACCACACCCTGTTGCTTGAGTGCCCTAGGCGGGGTTTAAATCCCCCGAGGTTGCTCCTGGCACCGCTCCCGAGTCACTCGCAGGGGCTGTCGGTACCACGTGGGCTGCCCAGCTCCTTCTCTTCTCCCTGGGGTCCAGGAACCCCTCTGCTCATCTCAATTGAGCACCAAGCTGCAGCTGGAGCTGCTGCCACAGCAGAGTCCAGCGCTGACTGAGCAGTCAGGAGTCTATGGATAAGACTATCAAAATGCTTACTTTAATGAAAAGAAGTGGTGAAATAGACTAAAACTGTAAAGAAACATAAAATCATAGAACAAAGGAGGTTGAAAGCGACCTCCGAAGGTCACCTAGTCACACCTCTTGCTCAAAGCAGGAGCAACTTCAATATTAGTTCAAGTTGTTCGTGGCCTTATCTAGGCAAGTTTTGAACATCTTCAAAGATAGAAATTCTGTAAGCTCTTGAAGCAAGCTGTTCCAGTGCTTAACCTCTCGCTGTGAAGAATGTCTGTATCCAGTAGGATTTTTCCTTCTTGCAAACTCTTTTTTTTTTTTTTTTTTTGTCTCTTGTCCTTTTGCTGTGCACGTATGGTAAGTTTCTAACTCCATCAGGTCTACAACACCCTCTTAAGTTGTGGTAGAATAACATGAGCTCCCTGCCCCAGCCTTCTCCAGGCTAGACAAGTCCAGCTCTTTCAGCCTCTCTTCATACATCTTATGCTTCACACCCTTGACCACCTTGGTGCCCTTCGGCTGGACTCTACCATTCTTCCTTGTACTGGGGAGTCAAAAACTGGATGCAGTATTCCAGAGGCAATCCCCCAAGTGTCAGACTGAGCAAAATAATATTTTCCTTGACTTGCTTTCCTCACTCTTGCTAAGGCAGCCCAATTAGCCTTCTTGCTGCTCTGCTACACTGCTGGCTCATGTTCAGGTTGTGGCACACAAGGGTCCTAGGTCCTTTTCCATAAAAAAGCTTTCTATCCAACCAATTCTGAGACTATGTTGAGTCATGAAGTTACTCTGACTCAGACAGGACTTTGTATTTTTTGTTGCAGAACTTAATGGATTGTCTTTCAGCCTATTCCTACAGATTGCTGAGGTCTCTTTGAATGGCAACCCTGCTCCCAAACATAACACCGTCTCCCCCTGATTTAGTATCACCGACAAAATCACTGCTGATGCATTCCATCTCATTCTTGAAGTGACTGATGAAAGTTATTATCCCTAATTCAGAGAGGGGACTGTAAGAATGACCTCTGGAACTCAAGAAATTGATGAAAAATGTAATTTCTATTTTCTTCTTTATTGTCTGCAAAATTATTAATATTAACCTTCAAAGTTATGGGAAAAACTGATGTTAACTTCTCTATTTGGAGAATATACTGAGAGAAAGACAGAGTTACATGATAGTAATGTGAAGTTAACTCCGAGGCAGACTATTAATAATTTTATAAACAAAGTTCTTTCAGAATGACTAAGCATTGCTAAGCCTTCAGGTTTTGAAGACAGAAGAGAATAAATCACTCTTACAGAGAATGAAGACTGAAAAACAAGCAATTTAAGTAAGCTTAGCATATTTCATCAGGAAACTTTTATTTACACTTTTATTCAAGCTCTTTCTCTACTGGATACACAATAATTTATATTCATCTGAAAGATGAATCATTTCATAAAAGTAGATTGTCTAGTAGTTTGATGGTAAGCATACAGAACAAAAAGGAGCCATGAACGCCATACTCTATGTCTGGCAAGTGGTAGCCTTAACTAGTCAGTTCTTCTCTCTGTATTTTTACAAATTGATTTGAATGGAGATTTTTTTTCTAACTTACAAAGAAAATCTCATTTTTCAAAAACATAGTTTGTTTTGGTTTGCTAGTTACTGTGTTTAGTCACTTGCACTCCCCTCAAAAAACACCCAAAACTGCTTGCCAGCATACAACCCCAAGGCTTTTGGTTTTCTTCATAAATGCTTATCAAGCACAGAGAATAGGAACATCACAAGTTGTGTGATTATACCTGTTGGAGAAATCTCTCACATATCCTGTTTTCTTTTTCACATCTATGTTCATTCCCTTATTTTTTCCTTCTATTCTTATTTTACTGTGTCATCTCACTTTTTCTTCATTGTCAGTTTCCCTTTTTCCTACAGATCTTTTTCTATTTATCTAGTAAGATTTGCTTAGTCTTCTTAATAGGATCTCTATATCCTTTATTTTCACTTTTTCCCTGTCTGGGAAGTTTCTGTTCTCCTCATTCTTCTGAGCAAAGTAGTTCACACATCCTGTAGTCTCTCCTTGTCTGTATTCATCTCTGCAACTTGTTGAAGGCTTCGTGGTATTAAGGTGGGAAAAAAACAGGTGCATCCAGCTTCATTTAGGTTTAAAATGCATAATTTTTAGGTAGCATTTTCCTTACTCCAGGATTTGTTTTTCATTTCTTTCACTCTAGGTAGACAATTTCCTAATTCTAAATGCATACTTTACCTTAAACTCATACTATTAGAGGACAGCAAACTGAAGACAGTATCAGATAGTGTCATGGAAAGGGTATTTTTATTCCTTATACTGTAAATAATATCCTATCTTTGATATAAGATGTTGATACCATATTATGTCAGACAAATATGATGAACTTTTTTTTACACATTGACTGCAGTTTTCTTCATGTGTTTTCAAACACATAATTGAAAGTAGACATTCTTTCTAAGACTATAACTTTTTTAGATTAATTAGAGAATCATAGAATGGTTTAGGTTGGAAGGGACCTCAAAGATCATCTAGTTCCACCCCCCCTGCCATGGACAAGGACCCCTTCCACTAGACCAGGTTGCTCAAAGCCTCTCCCAGCCTGTCCTTGAACACTTCCAGGGTTGGGGCATCCACAGCTTCTCTGAGCAACCTGTTCCAGTGCTTCACCACCCTCTCCATGAAGAACTTCTTCCTGATATCCAATCTAAATCTACCTACTTTCAATTTAAAGCCAGTCCCCCTTGTCCTGTCACTTGTAAAAACTCCCTGGCCCTTGTAAAAACTCCCCTCCAGATTCCTTGTAGGCCCCCTTCAGGTACTGGAAGGCTACTTTATAAGGTCTCCCTGGAGCCTTCTCTTCTCCAGACTGAACAAGCCCAATTCTCTCAGCCTTTCAACACAGGAGAGGTGCTCCAGCCCTCTAATCATCTTTGTGACCTCCTCTGGACTCACTCCAACCAGTCAATATCTTTCTTATGCTGAGGACCCCAGACCTGGATGAAGTACTCCAGGTGGGGTCTCATGAGAGCAGACTAGAGGAGGAGAATCTCTTCTCTCAACCTACTGGCCTCGATAGCTATTTCAATGAGAGATATTTCCTTCATATATAGTACTTATCATTTGATTAGTATATAATCTGACAGTTCTATTTGCACTGGAAATACTGAGGAAGAACTCATTGAATCTTGATTTAAAAAATTTCAGAAGTCTCTCAAGATGATTAAAAACAAAGGTATGAGACTAAATATGTGAGGTAGAAAATTAGATTTCTGTTAATCCAATATTTTTTTTTTTTTAAGAATCTAAAAGTGTTTTAATTTTTAAATTTAGGTATTTTAAAACCAAAGTATGGTCATTTATAAGTTCTCTATCTACTCTCCTAGCAGGAAAGAGCCTCAGGTTACACCAGGAGATATTTAGATTAGATATTAGGAAAAAATTTCTCCACTGAAATTATTGTCAGACATTGCAAAAGGCTGCCCAGGTAAGTGGTTGAATGACCATCCCTGGAGGTACTTATAAGACATGTAGATGTGGTCCTTAGGGACATGGTTTAGTGATGGACTTATAAGTGGTAGGTTAAGGGTTGAACATGATGATCTTAAAGCTCTCTTCCAACCAAAATGATTATATGATTATGTGACTTTTCTATAGTGGAAAGCAGCAGGCATATGCAAAGCATTTTCCCTCTGTGTTCAAATGGGAATAAAAAAAAAAAAAGTGGGGCTGTTTTTTCCTTTGTGATGAAACCACAAGTCCCACTTCTTACAAACCAGTTTTAAATGCAGTGTTCCTGTGATGAACCCAAAAGAATAAGGAATTCATAAATATGTCTTAGATTTAGAAGAGATTAGTTTTACACTATATGAGTCTAAATACTCATGTTGTTTCTTTTTTTAATGTCCTCTCTTTTCACCATCAACATATCTGAGATATTGATCGCAATGTGTCAAAAAAAAAAAAAGGTGTGACTACTCTCTTAAAGAAAAGATCCAAGCATGAAATACCAGGGCAAGCTAAAAGGAGTGGTAAATAATTGTGTGAAATGGCAGTTTTCAAGATAAAAAGATGGAGTAAAATGGATTTGGGGTATGGCAATATTGCATGGGTTTGAAAAGCATCAGAAAGCATCAGAAATAACACCCAAGAGCTCTTGAATAAAGGAAGTAGGCATCTGTGGTTGTGAAATTTTGAGTTCTGTCATGAGTCTCTGAGATGAATCAAAACTTGAGAAAATTGTTCACATCGGAGTGTACACTAAACAAGACATTTTGTTTTAAATCATAGATGCTGTAATATATTTACTTTACAGATTTCAAACAAGCAGAGAGACATTTAATCCAGCTGAACTACACTATGAGTTAGTTGGGGATTTTTTAGTAAAACTTAACATTTAGGAGTCTGGAAGTGTGGGTGAAATTTCATTCAGTTCTTACAGACAAAAAAGTATCATCCAATTTAGGATTTAGAAGAATACATGTATAAATCCACAGTGAAGTTATCTACATTTCAGTTGGTTATCTAGAACCTGCTTATAGTAAGTGAAGTAAGGTGAAATTAAACTAATTTTAAAATAGACTATGTTGTGTATTAACACTGGTAGGCAGCTAAGCCCCACACAGCCTCTTGTTCACTCCTCCACAGCATGATGGTGGAAAGAATTAGAAGTGTAAAAGTGAGAAAATTCGTGGGTTGAGATAAAGACAGTTTATTAGGGAAAGTGAGATCCAGCACAGCATGCGACTAAAGCAAAATAAGGAATTCATTCACTACTTCCCATCGGCAGGCAGGTGTTCAGTGGTCTCCAGGAAAGGGAGGCTCCAAAATGCATACTAGCTACTTGAGAAGACATATGCCATCACTGCAAAGATCTCCCCTTTCTTCTTCTTTCCCCAACTTTTATTGTTGAGAAAAATATTGTATGGTATGGAATATCAATTTGGTCAGTTTGGGTCAACTGTACCAGGTGTCTCTTCCCAACTTACTGTGAAGCCTCAGACTATTCACTGATGGGGCAGCATGAGGAGCAGAAAAGTCCTTGACATTGTGTAAGTACTGCTCAGCAATAGCTAAAACATCCTTGTGTTATTAACACTGTTTTGGTCACAAAAGCAAAACATAACACTACATGAAATGTTATGAAGAAAATTAACTCTATCCCAGCCAAAACCAATATAGATTATTAAAGTGGCACGTGAGATTTATCTGAAGATCTTTATTTCACTTCACTCACTACAAAGGAATTTCAAAATGTTGCCTCAGATATAGACATGTACATTATAGTTGATTAAGGTTAAATTAAATTAATTCGACTGATCATGTCTAGTCATCAAGGTTCCTCAGTAATCAATAGAGACAAGAAATTACATAGAAAATTCAGTTAATCTCTTTCTAAGATAGGTGCCTAAGACAGGTAGGATGAATTATACTCTGGTGGTATATATTATGCTATTTAGAGTGCAGAGAAGTGCTTTATATTATTTCCCCAATTGTTATGGTTCAACTCCAGCTCGCAACTAAGCATCACACAGCCGCTCCCTGGCTCCCCACACTGTGGGAAGGCGGAGAGAATGGGAAGAGTAAAAGGGAGAGAACTCCTGGTTTAAGACAGGCAGCTCAATAGGTAAAGCAAAAGCCATGTGGGCAAGCAAAGCAATACAAGGAATTACTTCACCACTTCCCATCTGCAGACAGGTGTTCAGCCATTACCAAGAAAGCTGGAGTTCCTCAGGTGTAAGAGTTACTTGGAAAACAAACACCATCATGCTGAATGCCCTCTCCCTTCCTTCTTCTTCTTTCAGCTTTATAAGTTGAGCACAACATCATATGATATGGAATATCCCTTTGGTCATTTGGGGTCAGCTGTCCCAGCTGTGTCCCCTCTCAACTTCTTGCGCATCCCCAGCCTCCTTGCTGGTGTGGTGGGGTGAGAAGCAGAAAAGGCCTTGACTCTGTGTAAGCACTGCTTAGGAATAACTAAAACCATCCCTGTGTTATCAATACCGTTTTCATCAAAAATCCCATACAAACTACTCTGAAGAAAATTAACTTTTAATTAAAAATCAGCATAATTACTTTCATGGAACAAGTTAGGTCATAAATCCTGATTTCTATATTAATCACAAAAATATTAAAAGTATTGTCAAAGACATTCTTTCTTTTCTAAATTTTTTTTCTGGAACCCAAAGAAGAGAGAATATTTGCTGGAGGAACTACATTAGAAAGAGATAGACAAGCATATGGAAATACAATCTGACATATCATTTGCCACAGTGAGCAGTGTTGATGCTGGCAGAATGCACAGCCAGGTGTTCCAGCACAGTGCAAAGTGTGGGTTCTGAATCCAGGGGACCTTCAGGGGGAGCCGAGAGATCCACTGGGAGCCCGCAGGTCATGCCTCTGTGGCTGATGAGACCTAAGGTGGGCCAGAAGCAACAGTAGTCAAGCCCCCTGTCCACAAATAAAAGAAGCCCTGAGGGAGTGCTAGTAAGCAGGAGCACTGCTAACAGGATGAGCAAACAGGGTGTGGTGTGGCAGTTTGCACAGCAGTGTGAACAGAAGGGTATGCAGGATGGGTGTTAAAGCTCTGCCAGCGCAACCACGGAGCAATGATATTCACCCAGCAAAAAGCCATGGCCTCTTTAATCTCTGCACCCACCATGACAGATGCAGCTTCACAGACAGAACTCTGATGGGAACATGCTTGTACCCAGTTGTGTCCACTGATTGGAAAAAGGGAAACATACCCCCATCTCTAAAAAGGGAAAAAAGGAGGATCCATTTAACTACGGGCCAGTCAGTCTCACCTCTGTGCCTGGCAAGATCATGGAGCAGATCCTCCTGGAAACAATGCTAGGGCACATGAAGAATGGGTAAGTGAGTGGTGACAACCAGCACAGCTTCACCAAGGGCAGATCATACCTGACGAATCTGTTGTCCTTCTACAATGGGGTCATGACCTTGGTGGATAGAGGATGGGTACAGATGTCATCTACATGGTCTTGTACAAGGTCTTTGACAAAGTCCCTCATGATATCCTTGTGTCTAAATTGAAGAGACATGGATTTGATGGATGGACCAATTGGTGGTTAAGGAACTGGCCTGATGGTTGCTCTCAGAGAGTGGTGGTTAACGACTCGATGTCTGGGTGGAGACCAGTGAAAATGGTGTTCCTCAGGGACCTGTATTGGGACCAATACTATTTAACATCTTCATCAGTGACATGGATGACGGCATTGAGTGCACCCTCAGCAAGTTCGCTGACAACACCAAGCTGTGTGGCATGGTCAACACACTGGAGGGAAGGAATGCCATCCAGAGGGACCTTGACAGGCTGGAGAGATGGGCAAATGCCAGCCTCATGGAGTTCAACATGACCAAGTGCAAGGTCCTGCACATGGGTTGGTGCAATTCCAAATTCAAGTACAGGCTGGGTGGAGAGAGGATATAAAGCAGCCCTGAGGAGAAGGACTTGGGGGTACTGGTGGACGAAAAGCTGAACATGAGCCGGCAGTGTGCGCTGGCAGCCCAGAAAGCCAACCGTATCCTGGGCTGTATCAGAAGTGTGACCAGCAGGTCGAGGGAGATGATTCTGCCCCTCTACTCTCCTCTCGTGAGCCCCACCTGGAATACTGCATCCAGTTTTGGGGCCCCCAACATGAAAAGGACATGGACTGGTTGGAGCAAGTCCAGAGGAAGCCACAAAGATGCTCAGGGGGCTGGAGCACCTCTGCTATGAAGATTGAGGGATTTAGGGTTATTCAACCTGGTGAACAGAAGGC
Source organism: Eurypyga helias (assembly GCF_000690775.1). Lineage (NCBI taxonomy): Eukaryota > Metazoa > Chordata > Aves > Eurypygiformes > Eurypygidae > Eurypyga > Eurypyga helias. The sequence goes on from NW_010228704.1 coordinate 9,775, forward strand.
TCCAGGGACACCTTCTTGAGGCCTTTCAATATATAATGCAGACTTATAAGAAAGATGGAGAGAGATTTTTTAGCAAGGCCTGTAGTGTCAGGACAACAAGACCC
>NW_010228704.1:10059-14328 GCF_000690775.1 Eurypyga helias
GTTCTTTCCCATTACAGGGGGGTTGGACCGAGAGTATCTTCAATGTCTCTTCCGACCTAAACCATTCTATGATTCTGTGTTCAGCTGCAGGGTGTGACAGTATTAGATGTAAAAAGTGAGCTCACCTGTGGGAGGTGGGTCCACGGAGAGGAACTCCTCGTCTTAGTGCAGAGCTTGGGGGTGAGGTGAGTAGGTTAGAGTATCAAGGAATGTGAAAAAGAAATAGAACATTGGAATTGCACCCTACCTTTCCTAGGAAAGACTCAACAGGCAGACACGATTGCAGATACAGAGGATTCCCTATCCTTTCTCCTCCTGGCTGCACACAGTGACATAAGGGATAGGCAGCAACAGCAGGAAGATCCTGATCAGCTTGGCAGGCATGCCTCCTCTGTGACACCCCCATCTCCCCAGGTTGCCTTGTATAATAGGCAGAAGGCTCTGCAACTGGAATCAAACAATAAGAGGACAATGGTTCATTTAGGTCAGAGGGGTCACTGAGGTTGTCATCTTAATCCCTGTGTCAAAAACACTTCCATAAATAAAAATGATGGATCATTTTCATAGGAGTCTCTCTTGTGAAGGGAACAGAATGCCCAACATGCAGACTGCACTCACTTGTTCAGGATTTCAGCTTACTCCCTGGCACCTGGGTTAAAGATGTGAAGAGAAAGCTTCCTACCCTGGTCCTGCCCTTAGATTAGTATCCATTATTAATTTTTTAGGAGGTGGCAATGAAGTTAAAGTAAGTCCAAGGGCAACCAAGAGAGTGTTTGGCCTTCAGATGACCGGTTAAAGGTTCAGGAGCACAAGCAGTGTTCTACTCTATCCTTCCAGTTACAGGGAATTATGAGGGAAGAAACAGGAAGAGACAGTATATCAATACCTGTCTCTGAGTCTGGTGGCACCAGTAGAATTTTGGTTGTTTTGATCATGGTTCAGTTTACATGACTAGCTGGCAACAGATGAGATACACCTGTTTCAAAGGGGCAAAAGGATCTTTGCACAAGAGTTAGAAGGTGTCATTGAAAGAGCTTTAAATTAGATTTGAAGGGTTAAAGGGATAAACCCAGGTTCACTAGAAATAAGCTGCGGGTCACACACCAGTATTTGAGGGAAAATATGCTAGCAAGGTCCTTTTGTCTGCTGTCTCTCTTACTTTGCAGAAAGTCTTTAAATATTTTAAAAAGGCATTCACAATTACTGAAAACAAGCGTTTAAATCTCTGCCTCTTCCTGTTTAGGTTGCCTGCAATCAGTGTTGCCCTCTTCCATCTTGCTGTTGAACAAGCAAATTGCTCAAAGTCCAAGAATAAGAGCAGGAAAGAAAAGAACACTATAGCAGAACAATGGACACAACAGGATAGCCCAATGATCTGTCTAGCTTATAGTCCTGCCTCCAGAAGTGGACAACAGAGGTAGGAGCCTATAGGAACAGAGTATAAAGATAAGGTAAGCACTTGGTGATACTTCCCATAAAGTTTCCCAGCTTCCAATGATCTGCATCTGAGGAACCTGTCAAAATAAACTTTCTAAGTTTTTAATAGCTCCTGATGAATTTCTTTTGCTCAGACTTGTCCATCTTCTCTCGAATGTTCATTAAGCTTTTTAAACTCAAGGATGCTGTTGCAAGTATTTACGTAATCGATGTATGCATTTTATAAAAAGTCACCTCCTTATGTTTATTCTGTATCTACCATCTGTTAGTTTCATTCAAAGTTTCCTAATCTGTATTTTGGGAAAGACAGTAAACAACTGTCTTCCTCATGCCATTCACAGTTCCAAAGATGTCCATTTTTTTATTCCATTACTCTTAGCTCTTATTTAACCTTTGCACAATCCTTGGCCATATTAATTGCTCTTCTACGCACCTTTTCTGAATCTTAAATGTATTTCTCTGGAAATAGGGTAAAGAGAAGAGGTTTGCTCTCAGGAATCAGAGCATGGCTAACCACAAATACAAGCAGTGACATAGAAATGTTCTCTACGTCCTTTCCTCATCGTTTCTATTATTCCGTTTGGTATTTTTTACTGTTTCTGAGCACAGATCTTTCAGATTGTTCATTCTAGGAACAAGCATTTTCACTAGTGTGACATGTATCCCAGCACCTGCAGTTCAGTGAACGAGTCCTGGATTCTGACGTTTTGATGAATGGACCCTCTAGAGAAACTTGAAGAATCATGCAATCTTTGTAGGTTGGAAAAGACCTTTAAGATCATCGAGTCCAACTGTTAACCTGACACGAAGTGTATCACATAGAATCATAGAAGACTTTCAGATTGAGACCTAGTGTAAATATTTTTTCACTTACAAAACCCCTTCTTAGTGTCAAAAGAAGTAAATAAAATAGTTTTAGTGACAATAGAAGTAAATGCAGTAGGTTAACTACATAGTATCATTTCAGGGAATTTAGATTTTTTTTTTTTTTGTAATAACAATGAAATTACTGTAGTTTACAGAGATTGAAAAGTTTTGTTTTGCCAATATATCTGCTTTTTATTTACTTAAATGTGTTCTTTGAATAAGAAGAATATAAAGATCTATAAAGACAAAATTTAAATACTTTCAAAATATATTCTTAGTGGAAGTTCATATTTAGGTGATAATTGACTATTTATTAAATAAGACACATTATTCATCTATATTTTATAATGAGAACAACATGTTTAATGCCAAATGTTTTCAACATCCAATAAAATCATTTACAGATCATCATAAACAAAACAATTGAGAAAATTATAAATGTGATCTTCAATTTTCTAATAACATCAACTTTTTATTACAGCGATAGCCAGTGCATATCTCATTGAAAAATAAAAAATACACAGAATTTTTAAGATATAACAAAGGAATTGAATAACAAATCTAGACTTCTTCCTTTATTCATCTCTAGAATCTATTTTATTTGTCCCTTTTCAAACTGTCTGGGTTTCCTGAGGTGTGGGTACAGTAGGAGGTTAATTGTTTTTACTTCATTTTTATCTGAGATTTTTTGTAAACCCAAAAATATATTCATTAACAAACCTGCTTTTTATATTATTTCTATAAAATTTGTTTATTGGGAAACAAGTCATAAGAGATTGTTTTATGCAAGGCATGAGTGTGCTTATTTAAAGAAATTTGTCATTACTTAGGGATCTGCAGTTGATGAGTGCTGCCATTGAATACTGCTTGAAGTACACTCTCTTAAAATGATAATACACTTATACCTTTACGTGCAAAGTTCAAGCTATTTTATAAAAATTGTGATCTGTATCTGACATGAATTATGCTCTCTGTTATAAATCTTATCACATTAACATTGCATTCTTTATCAAAAATATGATGCAGCATTATAAGAAAATCTTGTGCTCACCAATATGCTAATATCAAATATTTATCTTAAGTTTATGGTTGCAAAACAGAAATGCAACAACCTATTAAACCCCTTTCTAGACTTGTGACTGTAGTGACACTTAGACTCTGTTATTAAACAGAATTCTAACTTTTCAGAAATTAATTTACTTGATTGTATGGAAAAGTGCATAAGTATCATTAGAGACACAAAAAAAAGCTCAAATTTTTGCTAAGAGGTCTCTGAAATAAACTTGAGCTTGCAAAAAATGCATAATAGAAGTATCCCACTTTTGTTTGCAATTCATAGCAAACCACTCAAAAATTCAAAGATCATTTAAGACTGAATTTCACCTTTACATTTTTATATTTGACTATTAAAATGTATGGTTGGTTTTACCAAGAGGAACTGAGTTTTGGTTTTAGTGTTATCACAGACTTTCTATGTATCTTAAAGACATACGAGCACTCTAGACCGTAGTTTCTTCATCTGCAAAATAAGATAATAACTTTATAGAAAGAAGTTAACATTAGTTAAAATTTTTCAGACCCTCTGATGAAAGTCATAAACAACAACAACAAAAAGTTTATTCAGTTACTATTACTCAATCTGCACTAAAAAAAACATTGTTTCTTTCTGGGCCAAAATTATTCACAACACTTAAGAAATTTGTACAATAGATTTAATTTACACATTTGGATGAAGTTGAACCCAATCTAAATATTTTCTTACTTAGAAAATGCATATGACAGCTTCATGGTATGATTTCTGGCACTTTCGTTATTTCAAAATTATGTGATCTATCACCAGACAGAATATCTTGCATAGTTCACTCTTCTACTACACTTGTTTTGATTGCTTTAATATTACTTGTAATTAGGAGTGCAATGCTGTATTATAAAAATACTAAACAAGTGTCGTGGTTTAACTCCGGC